>NW_020447408.1:767029-790602 GCF_003343035.1 Apteryx rowi | reverse complement strand
CGCGCGGCCCGTTCCCCCACAGCCGGGCACTTTCCCTTCGTGTTCCTCGCGCGGCCCGTTCCCCCACAGCCGGGCACTTTCCCTTCGTGTTCCTCCCCAAAGGAGGGAGGACGGAAAAGGAAAGTCCCGCTCCGGCGGCAGGCTCCTGGCCGCTGCCCTGGGCTGCCTTGGGGATCCAGGCCGGCGGGAAGGGGAAGCGAGGCTGAGCTCGACGCCGGCGGCAGGGCCGGGCCCCGCGCTGCAGCGGTTTTCTGCCCACCTCCCGGCCTGATTTTGAACGTCCCAGGCACCGGGGCATCGCTTTGTCGCTCTTTGGACTTGAATTTTGGCCCTTAGTTGATCTAATTTCCTTTGAATTCACTTTTGCCTGCCAAACTATTAAAAACTCACACTACTCGCAAAACTATTAAAAACAGGTCTTTGACACAGATTAAATAACTGCAGGTAAACAGCGCTAGTGTTTTGAAAGTTTTATAATCCTTTTTAAAAAAGATTATATATATATTTTTTTAAGAAAACACATGAAAAAGCCTCCTTGAGCAGCTGTGTTTACTATCAAGACTGCTGCTGGCCATGGTTTCCTTGCGAGTGTTTTGTATACCACCTATCTTTTAAGTGCAGACTGCAGAAAATGTTGATGCTTAAATAGAAGGCTTAGGAGTCTGCCTTGGCGGCAGGGGCAGAGCGATTCTGAAGGGGGACGGTCTCRTGCTAGGATAAACAAAGTCTGCTCCCAGAAAATGACAACAAAATTAAAGGACATTTTGGAAAGCCAAGAGAAAAATTAGTGAATGAATAAGAAGCTCTAACGTTTGCCTTTGAAGGTGCAATGCGAGCGGCTGCATAACCTCACAAGCCTGCTTGCAGCCTGCTTGTCTGTGCTTTTTACCGTGCTTAGCATGCAGCTTTGCATTTTATGACTTAATCTTAATCTTACATGTGTTGCACACTGTTTCCTGTTGATCACATATTTTACTGCTTTAGGGGTGCTGGAGAGACGCACATACCCCTTATGCATATTTTCTGTATTTTCCTACGTCAGGGCCAGTGCACGCCATGCCGTGGGATGCAATCCCTGAGCCCGGCAGTCCTGTACRAATATGATTAAGAGGTAAAACCTGGAGCAAAACAGTAAACATGTATAAATCACCCTGGAAATACAAATCACTTCACAACAGCTAAGTACTGTAAAACGTAACGATTGCCTCTTGCTATGAAAAGTAATGACAGTTTCTTGTTCAATCAGGACTTGTTCAGACTTTCCCAAATGCCCCTGTGTTTGGTTGTTTGTGAACAAAAGAGATTTTTATTTTTAAATTGCACAAGTGTACCTCCTGCCATTATGTCAAAAATGGAATGCAGGATTGTGTTTAAACAATATTTTCAAGTGAAGCTGGAGCGAACAGGTTTTATAGTGAATACCAGGACYTAGCCAGTTTCTAACTTCTGTCCTGTCAGAATAATTGCCCTTCTATTGCTACTTATTTCTCCGGAGAACAATGTCTATTAACAGCACTGGCGGCTTTAATACTCAAAATAGAGCAGGCTACATTTGTTCAGGAGTTTGAAAAATCAGCTGAGAAGCCAATGAAGCTGAATGACCTTGAATTTGATTTGACTTTGTGTTTTCTCTCTCACTTGACGAGAAAGTTTATTTCATAAGCAAAAACCTCCTGTCAAAAATACAGCTGAAAAACACTATGAAAATCCTTTCTACACCCAATGCATTGTGTTCCTGAGTCTGAATGTTATGCTAGTGTGATACGCTATTGACGGTAGTTAAATACAGCTGAGAAATCAGATACACAAGACAAATTAGCACAGAAAATGGCCTCATCGTCAGTCCAATCTGCAGTGTATCTAAAATATCACCTGGTCCTAAATTTATCCGGCGAAATGGAAGTATTTTCATGGTGACTGAGCTGACACACTGGAAAAAACATGAGACTCCTTCTGTAGTTTATTTAAATCTGTATTTCTTTTGGCCAAATCACATCCATCAGCGTAGCTGATCGGCGGGATCCCGTTGCAGGATGTGCCGGGATTGTGCCGAAACGCGGCCACGGCTGGCGTGGATCCCGCGGCTGGCGTGGATCCCGCGGCCGCTGCGACTGCCGCTGCCGGAGCCCAGGTCGCTTCCCCGAGCTCAGAGATAGTGGTTAAAGACACCGATCTCCCAGTTGGGCGAGTTAACGAATATTCGCAGAGGCTCTGGGGATCCCGAAAGGGAAGGGAGAGGGTGCTGTCGTTTTATCCCTTCTTTTCCTTCCCAGGGCTGACCTGGTCCCCCAGCCCCGGCCCTGCCGAGCCCCAGGCGGTGGCACGGCGCGTGCAGCAGTTGCGCTGATGGCCGGCGACATGCACCGCCGGCACTTCAACTTGCAGGCTAATTAGGTTGCCATTTAACAGGCACTGCGAGATGTACGTGCTAAATATTAGTCACTTCTTCAGCTAGACTTCCCGTYGGACAACTCTCGTGTTTACAGGGAGCCGTACTGCTAACAGAAACAGGGAAGGAATACGCTGTTCCGTATCACCATTATTCACCCGGTATTTATGATTAAGTGCCGCAGTCAGGGCAGCAGGAACATTTCTCGTGTTCTGCACTATCCGGAGAAATCAGGCATCACCTGTTTCTAGGTAGGATGAAAACAGGCTGGTTCAGCACTTTAACTGCTTGGTTTATCACGAACACTTTTGGAAACATGCTGTCACCAAACAAAATAATATATACAGCAATTTAGTTGCGAGCAGTAAAATCACGTCAAGTGATAGCGATCGCCTAACCAGCCAAGTTATACTAGTAATCACCGCATATAAAGCCTTTTTAACTAGCCTGTGTTTGCGTTACAAAGATCAGGCAGTAAAACCAGCGCTGGTTTTGTTTTACAAGCAACAGAAGAGATGCAGGAAGCGGTTCCCGCCGGGGCCGGGACCGGGGCCGGCACGGGGCTCCTCGCCTCCTCTCCGTGCCTCCGTGACCCGCCAGCCGAGAGACAGGGGACGAAACGTGTTTCAGCTCTACCTGGCTTTAGCCTGAGTGTTAACGCTGTCCGAATCTTTATCGGGACTCGCATCGCTGTGGATGCGCTTTAAAGCTAACCCCCCGCTCGGCAYGGTGGCGTCCTCGGCTCAGTGCTTAGGCGGCGATTTGTCGCAGGTGAGACTTCTCACGCACCTGCTCTGTAGCTAATTAACATGACGAGGAATTAGTTTCACTAATTAGCTTTTTCTGCCATAAAAATTTACTGGAAAAAAAAAAAACACCCTGTGTGACATTACTTCAGCTTCTTCCAAATGCTGCTGCTCGGGGTGATGGGAACGCAGAGCTGCCCAGGTGCAGCTGGGGAAGGAGCGAGYGCCGCGTCGCCTCTGAGCACCGAACGCTGTCGAAACTCCCCCAGGCTGGTACTTTGTTGGTCCTTTCCCATGCTCTGCGGGGGGATGTAAAATATTTTGTGATGGATGAATTTTTATAACAAGCACAAGGCTGAGGGATGATTACCCTGTGTGATTGCCTCAAGAGCATGAACATGTTGTACCTGCAGGGTTGATTATGTAAACTTGGGTGAGAAGGTCTTAAAATATAACAGAGGAAGGTCCTGTAGCAATACAGCATCATGAAAACAATGTGATTCATGGTGACTCTGACCAGCAACCGGATTTAGCCGTGCTCTGCAATGACCGCATCCTCCGTTGAGGCTACGGCCTGGTTTTAGTTTCTAGTGATTACATATAGTAACTGCATATGTTTTTCCATCTCTAGAAATATATTTGGAAAAAATAAATGAGTAGAAAAAGACAGAGAAATGATCACGTATCAGCATRTTGTATAGGTTAGGCTTGTTCAGCTGCTTTGGAAACTCTGGAGTTTTGATTTCAAATATGCAAAAGGGAGGAAGACTGGTGATAAAATTAAGATGCAGCCCTACATCCCCCCGATGTAGGTCCACCAGCTCCACGAGGGGCTTCCCACGGGCCCGTTGCTCCCACACTTAGCGTTCCCACCGCTTCGGGAAACGCTGCCACACAGCAATGTTGTTGGAGGAAAATATGGTCTTGGGAAGCTCCGGATATGGCACTGATGGAGCAAGCGCATGGGTCAGGACTCTGCCCAAGCACCCGGCAGCGCAGGAAGAGTTGGCTTTCCCGGGGGACAGAGCTTCCCAGCCCGGCTCCCCCGGAAGGGAAACCGAGGCGGGAGCATGAGGCCGAAAGCACAGGAGCCTGCGGGAAAGCCCCACAGTGCGGGGGATGATAGGAGGGAGGGAGAGCAGCAGGAGTGTGCCGTGCACGGCACTGAGCCGGACGGGTTTCCCTGTTTGTAGCTGGGGCTGTGTTGCAAGCGGGCCGGGGGCAGGCGGGAGGCGCGGGCCGGCTCGGGGAGCCGAGGCGCGAGCTCCGCGGGAGCCGGGATGCGCCGCGTGAGCAGCTCCGAGCTCTTGTGCAAGGAACCGGCCGCGCGGCATTCCGGGGCGGCGCGGTGCCGGTGCTGGTGGCGCCGCCGGGCCCACGCGTGCCCACGCACCCCGCAGCCGGCACCGGCGCCCCGCGGCCCCGCTGGCCCCCCGAGTGGCCCTGGCCCCCGCTGCCACCCGTGGCTGCACTTTATGAGGTCAGGATGAGTTGATTTGTTTAATGCAAAATATAAGTGTTACTGCTGCATAAAGGATGTGCTCTGTGCGTGGAAACAGCGTTAGGAGCCCGTGGCAGAGCTGACAGCAGCAGGAGAGAGAAGCTCCTGGTTCATCTGCTTTTCTTCTTGCACGGATTTGCGTTTCCCTCCAGCCCTGCGGGTCGGGTGTCGCTGTGCATGCAGCGGCTGTTGGCTTCGCTTGGAAGCGCAGTGCAAACCCAGGTCCCGTGCTACAGCAATCCCACTGGTGTCCTTCTTATGCACACAAGTGAAAAAGAGTAAGGCAGGAAGAGGGAGCTGCTTTCACAGGCGGAAAGCAAGGAAGCGACGAGTGCTGAGACCTGCTCTGCCAGCACAGAGTGTTTTGTGGGGGAAAAGGGGAAACAAGCTGAGAGTACGGTGCCCGCTCCGCGCGGGAGCGCCTGCGGCCGGCAGGAGCTATCAGAAATTCCGGGTCTCCTCGAAGGCTTCCTCGAGCCCGGCTGTCCGGGGGTGCCCGCGTGCGCCGCTGCCCCCGAGGAGGCTCGGCCAGGAGCGGGGCCGCGGGGCGGCAGCGCCAAGGCTGCGCCTGCACGGGGATGAAACCCGGCTGCCTGCCCAGGACTGCCCCGTCCGGCCCGGGATTTCTTCTTTTTCCTTTCCTTAGGCATCAATTAAACTCCGGCCAAACTCTCACTCTTCCGTGGTGTTTATCAGCGCGTGGCCAGCGCTGCCTGCCTTCACCCCCAAAGGCAAGCGGCGGCGTTGACCCGCGGGCGAGGGGTGAGGAAACGGCGGTGACTTCACCCCTTCCCGGTCCGTCCTGTTTGCCGGGAGATGCCTGAGCCTGGATTAGGGCTGGGGCTGCGCTGGAGCACGTGGCTTCCAGCGGGGAGCTGCCGCGGTGGCTGTTTGCGGCCTTAGTCACGCTCGCCTGAAACCTCCCGAATCGTCGCAGCTCGAGTCTGTCTGTTCTGGACGCTCCGGCTTTTCAGTAACCCTCCCGGCGTCGGATCGACTCTGCAAAGCGCCGAGCGTTGCTCGGCCGGTGGAGATGGCTCCGTCTCAGCGGCGGCCGCGGGCGAGGGATGCAGCCCAGTGCCGGCCGCGGTCCACGGGCAGCCCATCGCCGTGGGGCCTCTCGGCACGGAGGTGCGAATTTCAACCAGAGGCAACGAGTTCGTACAACAACGTGCCTACCTGCCCCCAAACTGCTGGGCGTTTGGCGTCATCCATGGCTTGTCCAATACGTTTCCATGCCCTTGTTAAGTATTTCCCACACGGTGACCTTTGTTTCATGGTCGGTAGGGTCAGGAAGGCTAAATATTAAGAAAAACCTTCATTAAACGCAGTAAGTGACAGTTGCTGCATCCAGGTACGTGCGACCCAAAGCGTCCGACCTCCAGCACATCGGCCGGATCTTGTCCCCGGGGAAAACTTGTCCATCCTGTTTCCTTGGCGGAGGCCCCCCAACGCGGCCGGCGCGCGGTTCGGGGCTCAGCGGGACGCAAGGCCGGGCACGGCCCCATGCCGGGATGCTGCAGCCGGAGCGGCCGTGCCAGGGCTTCGAGGCCCCGTCTCCGAGCAGAGGGCAGTTACTCCTGTGCGTCTAAAATGCCTATTTAATACGTTACCAGCAGCTTGCTGGGATCTAGTGGCGGTTTTTCATTGCTGGCAGGGAGGAAGCACCGGTTTTCTTCTTGCACCTGGGGGCTTTAGCTGCAACCTGGCTTGCAGGGGCGGAAGGGGAGTAAAAAACTTGAAAGTCCAGTTCTTTGCCCCAGCAATGCAAAGTGCAAAGGCATTTTCCTGCRGAGGCAGCTCGGATGTGAGCTTTGAGGAATGGCAAGCAAACCCCCCTGGTGCCCGCGGGACCGGGGCGCTCGCGGTGCCCCTCATGGGCCGGGCGCCGTGACGGATGCGCGGTGCCGACGGCCAGGCGGTAGCCGTGCGGGGAACGGCCCGTCCAGAGCTCCGCGATCCGTGTCCAAAGGGAAATCCCTACTTATGCTGACCGCTGGGGCTGCCTTACCTTTCCCTGAAGATGAAGGCGCCAAATTCAAACATCCCACCGCTCCAGCCATCTCTCCGACCTGCTCCTTGTCCCAAGGCACCAGGGGAGGCACCAGAGCCTGGGAGGGTTTTCCATAGGCATGTGCCGGAGATGCGCTCCGCTCCTGGCCCCATCCACCTTAATGAGGCATTTAACTCCCAAACCTGTTTGAGGACGGCGGGGATGTCACCGTGGCAGGGGGAGGCGCAGGCAGCCGTTAACCCTGTCGGCGCCGCTCCGCGTGGTCTGCCCTTGCGCGAGGGATGCTGCGATCCCCCCGGCCAGGGCTGGCGTGGCGCTGGTGTCCCAGCGGAGCCTCGTCCGGCTGAGAGCAGGAAGGGGCCAGGCCACGGCCCGCAGGATGGTTTGTTTTTCCCAAGTTTGCTTTCGTCCCAATGAGACGAAATATATATATAACTTGCTTTCTGGATATAACTTGCTTTCTGCCAGAGAGCATGACTACTAAACCACAAATAATGTGTTTTTTTGCTATTTTGCAAGCCTCGTGCTTGCTGGGCCGGCCAGCATGAACACAGCATACGGAGGTGCATCCCGCCGGCGGGATGGAGACGGCCGGCAGGATCCCTGTGTTTCTAAACCTCATGCTTCTCCCCAGGCATCGCCTGCCTGGGATCCTCAGTGTATTCCTGCCGCCGGGCACATCTTCTCTGTGCAACTCGCATTTTCCTGTCTGGCCAGGCAGGTCCCTCGTCCCTGCAGCCGCGGCGCGTGCCAACCCCGGCTGGGCAGTGAGACCGTGGGCTCCGCGCGGGACAGAGGTGGCTTCCCTCCCCGGAGCCTGTCCCGGGCCTGCCTGGCCGCTCGCAGCCCCGCGGAAGTTTTCTGGAAATGCTTTTTTCATGGGAATGGAACCGAGATTCTCGTCCGACCCTGCGGAGAAGCAGACGGACTAAAGGAGGAGGCGATATCTCTGAATCACAAATTTTACTGCGCCCTGTTCCCATAAACCCGAAGCTGAGTTTCTCAGACGCCTTGAATTTATGATGTTTAGCATGTGCCAGGCCTGAATCTCTTATTGTTCCAGGTAACTTTGCAGTATTTAGGATGACTCAGGAGTTCAATAATGAATTCAGGATTTTAAGTAATCCATCACTGAAGCTACCCTAGGCTTTCTGCCTCATCAGTGTTGTTCACACAAGGGCAAAAGGCGCTACACCCTTACCAAGAAGGAAAGGCGGAAATCGCCACTAGAAAAACTGTCTTTTTTAGAAGAATTTTAAATGGTTGTTCATGATAAAAACTATCAACCTGGACACGTGTCACTGATGGGAGAGACTTTGCAGGAACACTGGCAGGCGAATGTCACGTTTCAGTAACTTTGCGCTCAATCAAGTTATATTTTTACTTATTAGAATTGCAGCTAGCAAGTATAAAGTTTGTCCAGGCAGTAAACCTGGTTTCTTGCAGGATTGGCATTGCTTAACAGGATGTAAAAGGCTTTTGCTTTGCTTTGGGAAGCCTTTCAGAGTGAGCCGTGCCGGCGCAGWGCCCAGCTGCAGCACCCGCCGGGCTCCCGCTCCCGGCTCCTCGCGCCGGAGCCAGCAGCAGCGCTGCTCATGTGCAGCCCGTGGCTGGGGTCTCGCTGTTTCCCACACGTCGCGTGGCGTTTTCGGGATGCTTCCCGCCACAAAGCGAGTTGCATTTTGCTCAGCAAACTGCAGTCTGTCTCTGTCCATCTCTGTGTTGCACGCAGAAGTTGAGATGAGGAACAGAAGAACAGTGTTATGTCCCACTTTGCAATATGTGCACTCGCTTTTTTTCCAGCTAGATTTTTTTTCTGTTTCAATGTTCATAAGAGGCTGCAGCTCATGAAAGTTAGAGTCAAAAAAGGGTCCGTAACAGCTATCTGCATCTGGAAGAAGTTCGTTCGTTAGGTATTCCTGAGCCGAACCAGGTCCCGTATAAAGGAGCAACAAACTGGAAGGGAAGGAGCAACACTACCTAGCTCAGAAATTTGCTCTGATTTCCAGCTCTGCTGTAATCGCGACAGTCCACGTCTGTGACTGTGGCTTTCTTTGACTATGCCGGCATTTTTCCCTAAGTCAGTTTTGCCACTGTTGCAAATGGGGCGAATCTGGTGTAACCAGCATCATTATCTGCTGCTGTACTGGTTACGAAGGTGATGGAGGCGGGCGACTGTTTGCTCTGAGCACTTCAGTGCCCCCTGTTAGCGAGGGGCTTTGGGGCAGGCTAAACTGCCTTCTCTTTCTCTTACAGTCTCTAAAGGACTGTCTGCCGATGAAGCTACCTTGGGACACCTGAGGTTCCAGCATTTGCAATTACCTTGCCGCTGCCCGGGAACCTGCCGGCGAATGCCGGTTTCCGAAAGGCCTTTTCACCCGGCACCGCGTGCGCCGTCAGCTCCCGGCCAGCCGGCGCGGGACGGTGGTGCGCGGGGTGTTATCTCTCGGATAACCGGCACTGAGTGGGCACGGCAGCAGCTGCGGGTCCGAGGACGCCGTGCCCGTAGAAGTGGAACATCTTTTTGGGAATGACTTATTTTAAATCAGCCCTTAACCCAGGCTACATAGTGTAAAAGAAAGCGTAAGCGTTTATCTAGGATGTCTGAGGCTGGCAACACAGCTGCGGCGGTTTCTGACGGTAGTGGCGGTGGGGAGGAAGGAAGCAGGCACGATGTGTTTTCCTAAAGGTCGGATCCGCGGCTCTTCCCCGTAGCTTGAGCGCTGGCACCCGCCCCGACAGCCCACGCAGTCAGGAGCGTCGGCCTGGTGCGTCTCCTGGTTCCTTGGGTTGCGTTGGCAGGGAGGAACTTTGATGTAGGGAAACACGGTGTCTTTATGCCAAGCACTTGTTTGGGCATTGCCTGGAAGATTATTTAAGCTGAGCTCTGCTCCACGCCTTGGCCTCGCAGGTTCATTTGTCCCACAGCTCGCGCACAAGGGAGTCGCATTTCTCTTCTGGATATTGGATGCATCCCCAAGGAGCTGTTGGTGCGGGTGAGCTGCCCGAGGTCGCCCGGCCCCCCCCCCCCCCMYCCCAACGCCCCGAGCTGCACTCTGGGAAGCGGCATCGGAGCCCTCTGAGGTTGCTCGTCCCCTGTCCGGCACAGCTGTCCCTCTCTGCCCTCCGCGGGGGCTTGGAGAGGCATCTCGCGCGGGGACCGGCCCAAGCAGACAGGCTGCAGGAAAGGCTGCGCTGGAGAGCGGCCCCGGGGGTGCGATCAGCGCTGGCGGGCACGCGGCGCAGCGATCCGCACGTGGCCGCGGAGCTTGCTGTCCCGTCGGGTGCTCAGGGCACCGTTATCGCGCCGTTTCCTGCTACGAGGCACCGCTGCTTGGAGAGGAGAGCCAGCGCGGACTGCTCTCGAGCTGGGACCAGCCGGGCTTTGCAGAAAAAGCCCTATTTCTGCAGAGGAGCCCTGGGGCGCTGGGCCTGGTCGCTCAGCACCGCTGAGAGTGCAGCAGCCCTGGGGAGGGCACAGGCAAGTTTCATAATGTCTAGGGATGCCTGCGTGGAAGTAACCCTATGCATTGCTGATTTAGGAAAAGGAAGAAGCAGTTATTCAAAAATATATCTTTATTTTTCAGTTTATCATCTATTTAAATAATCCAGTTAAAATATGTTTTATTGCACATTAAAGAATCTTTCTTGATTCTCACTGTTCTATATAAAATAAGTTTATATATAGAGAGAAAGCGAGAGACTGTTACACATGCACATGTACACTCACAAACATCCACACACGCTCCACAAAAGCCCTAAGCAGCCAACCTGGTGTAGGCTACATTCCTCCTCAACATCTATACGGTGTGCTCTAATCTGCTAAAAATAGGCTGTGGCAGGGAAAGGCTGGGAGGAGAATCTGGAGTTAGGGAGGGATTCTGCCACCCAGACCGTGGACGCCTGAAGGCCGAGGCTGTCACGACACGAGCGTGTTTGCGGCCGTGCGCTGCAGCGGTCCCCGCTCCGTGTGCTGCTGCACCGGACACAAACTCCCTTTGCCACGTGAGCTGTGCTGCTGCACTTGTCTGTGCAGCAGCACAGCAAACCTGAGCAGGGAAATGTTTCTGGTGGAAGGTAAGCTACAGTTTTAGGAAGATAAACTACAGCTTTGCTTTGCGTTCAGAGCTGCTGCCATTGCACCCAGCTGGCGTTTCTGCTGCTTGACTGGGAGGTTGCAGAACTGGACCCTGAGTGCTCTTGTTCACGGATGCAAGGCAGGAAATTCCAGTGACGAGGGCTCGCCTCCCTGCTAAGGATGGGCACAGGCAGCAACCTTTAATGACAGGCACGCAAACCCAATGACTGGCTTCGTCTCCGTGGTTGCAGCGCGGGGAGGGTCTGGCTAGGTGGAATTAGCACAGCTCTGCGCACGGGCGGCAGGATATGGGTGTCGACACCGAAGCGTGGACCAGGGCAGAGTGTCACCAAGCTTAACAACACACAGGCAGAGCGGATGTATCCTCCTTCCTTCAGGGCCGTGCGGGGAGCCCAGCGCAGCTCCAGCGACCGCTGCGGCCCTAGTGTGGATACGGCTCTGCCTCGTCCCTGGACCCCGCAGTGCTGCCGGGGCCCAGCCCGGCGCTGGGAGCTGGTGCCGAAACAGGCGTGCAGGCTGGTGAACTGGGAGGCTGCGGGAAGAAAGTCCTCACCTGGGGCTTGAGCAGGAGGACGAGAATTCACCTCCCTTTGAGGCTTCTGGGAAGTCGGGCGTCCAAGGCCACGCGCTGCTTAATGAGCTACTCTGAGGATATATTTAGTGGCTGGCTTGAGCGATGTTAAATGAAACAAGCTTGCAGAGTATGCAGTTCATTATTGTGCTCCAAATTAGATTTCGTGCACTTTAAAATTACCATTTTGGGATGACTTAGGTTCTTTTACTTGTCTACAAGCAAATCTGTTACTATCCTAACTTTTCATCACAGACTAAAGAGCTCCTCAAACCACTTTGGAATCAGATCACTAATCAAAATTCAAAACAAGAGCTTCTCTCATCCATTTTGTTCTCTTCCCAAAGCTCTGTCTTTCCCCTTCCTACAAATGTCATGCTGCATTCCTGAAAGCCCCGGGTTTTTCCCACAAGTCAAGCCACACAGCAGAGAGCAATTAGCATTAATAGTCAATGTGGCATCAATCTTCTGCTGTGGAGTAATTCCTGCCCACACACAATGGGGTGTGTGCAGTTTGTTGCTAATGTATGCCTCTGTCTGGCAAGACATCCCAGCTCAGTGCCACATCCTGCTCCAGCCATCTCCTGCAATAATTAACTTGAGAATTGATGTTGTTTGAAGTTCCTAATGTCTCTGAGCCCTCGGCTTTTGTGTCCAAGCTTTGCTTAGAGAAGCTCTGACCGCAAGTTCAATCCCTGAATAAGGGTCTGACCCAACAACCCTTCAGTGCTTGCTTGGGTGCGTGCCCTTCACCCCGGACACGTGGGTTCAGCATCCACTTCTTATTTTGGCATCTGAATGAGTGGATAAACAATGCGTCAGTGTTGCCCAACATCTAGTGTATCAGGCAGCTGTTCTGCGAACGCAGTCTCTAGCTGCAAAGTGCTGTAATTGGGTGGGGGAGTCCTGGGTAGGTGGTTCTCCTGGGGCAGGGGTAAGCGAAGGGCAGTGTTGAAGGTGGGCAGGTCCTCATCGATGCACACGGGGTTATCATGGCCTTGTCTGTCCAGATCACTGGCCTGAGATGGCTTCCCCATCTGTTCTCTTTTTCGGTCATTCCACCATTTCTTTGCCTTTTGCCATTGCCGCCGCATTACGATGGAAAGCGAATCAATGAAGAAAACTTCCACAATCTCGATGACACAAACAACTGAGCAGCTCATCCAAAGGCCCAGCTGGCCTCCAAAGTTGGAAAGAAGAATGACAAGCTAGAAGAGAAGGGAGCGCAAGGTTATCGGCTCCTTTGGGAGCCTGGTAAGTGTCCGTGTATTGCTGTTACTGGTAGCTTCACTAAGCTGGGGCCGCGAGGGAAGCGCTACAGAATACCGCGGGCCCTTCCTCTGCCGTTTCCATTATCCTCTCTTGCTCTGCTCTGCTTCAACAGGAAGCTAATTCTATGTTTATTCCAGGTAGCCTGCAGGCTACCCACATGACTTGGGACTAAATAGTTGGAAAAGCTGCTCTGGATAAAAGACTGCAAAGGGCAGGACTGGAAGCCCCAGGGTGCATCATCTGTGGATGGTTTCCTGCCTCTGCCTGGATGGGACCACTTCTGTGGCTAAATGAAAATTTCCAGCCTGTCAAAGAGGAAGAGGCACATTTTCCTGATCCTGAGCACACAGGAATCACTGCATTTACTTACTGTGTTGGCAGGATTCTCTGAAATGAATCTCTCATTCAGGTCTTTGTAAAACACCATGACATTTGCTAGGTCCGTTCTGAGAAGGGAAGCAGAAGGCAGGTGGAGGGTTTAGTAAAACAATAACATGAAACATACTGAAAAACTATGCAAATAACCAGTTGGACCAGTAGGGCTGGGCCGCTCTAAGGGAGCTTTTTCCCCAATTGCCATCATTAGGGCTGCTGAGATTATATCTGAGCTTGAGGTGCAGGCTAGAAATACATAAATGGAAACTTACTTGTTTAACTTCTTGTTGATTTTCTGCCCCTTGTCCCAAGAGAGAACTCGAAGCATCCAGTCCTGGAAAAGTTAAAGAAAATAATGTTATACCTGTGAGTGCTTGTGTAGAAATTCCCTGGAAAGGGAGGTCACACTTCATACCTATTTAGACCAGGTTTGGCTCCAGAATGAAATGCATGTGACGGGCAGCTGTCCCCAAGAGGATCTCCCAGCCCACGAGCCAAATTATAGCTTAGATGATGAACTTGTTTGGGGGAACCTTGGAGATGGAGGCTTCTCACACTACA
This sequence comes from Apteryx rowi, assembly GCF_003343035.1. NCBI lineage: Eukaryota > Metazoa > Chordata > Aves > Apterygiformes > Apterygidae > Apteryx > Apteryx rowi. Next base: position 777,074 of record NW_020447408.1, on the reverse strand, counting down.
GACTGATTCTCTGAGAGAAGCATCAGAGAGGCACTAACAAATATATCAGGGCCCCCTTGCTTCTGCATTGAGTCTCTGGGTTTATTTAGCGCTTCCATATTGCCATGTTGCTCTGGCTGAGCAACCTGCATCCAAACAACGAGAGCTGCTTCCACCAGGCTGCTGAGGATCCCCGCGAGGTGAGAGCAGCAGGGCTGGCAGCACCCTCCAGCAAAGGGAGAAATGGTCTGACAAAGTCTCCTGGGCTGAGGCCCCCGAGGGGAGGGAGCTGGGAATACTCCCTGGACCCTGCCTGGGAGATGTCAGCCTGAGCAAAATTGGGAACTGACCTCAGACACTGTAGACGGCCACTGGGCGATGCTAGTGGTGAGGGCCCATTCCTTGAAGCTGGAGAGAAAGGCAGGTTGTTAGCTGTAAGCATGAACTCCTGCATGCGCAGCATTTTCTTTCTAGTGTTGGGCAGGACTTACCTGCAGGCATCTTTGCAAATTTGCTGACAGCCCAACTGCTCCTTCACAAATTTTTCATGCAGTCTGTAGTAGCAGTACACTGCAACAAGAGAACAAGGTGTGCGTTTGAGAAGCCAGAAGGAGAAGCAATGATCTTTTGCTGCCTGTGCTGGAGTGGGGCTGCTGGGATGTAGATGGCCTGTGTGCCTCAGGCCTTAGCTTTCACCTACGTGATGGGGATAACAAGATTTCCCCTATGAATATTGCAAAATCCTCTGGGTAGTGGTTGTCACTCGCTATACGCATGCAGGATTGCCTCACACAGTCAAGTTCTCAACTCAGCACTTCTGTGATGTGCACACATAACAAGCACATAGAAAAACTACCAGGGACAAGCTGCTTTAAAGGAGAAAGGCAGTTTCCAGGCTCCGTGATATGAGGCATTAGGTGAGCTAAGGCAGATCCCCTCTATTTCTGGTCAGTTGTGCACCTGAGGTGACAATCTGATGGCAGCCTGGTTTGTGACGCCTGGGGACGGTGCTGTGAAGGGACATGGCTGGCAGCAGGGTGCTTGCTGACTGAAGGAAGTGCAGTGTGGGAGGTGTTTGAATGACTGGGAACTTACTCCAGTTGGGGTTTTTCTTGTAGTTGCAGTACTCTGCCCCAGCAGGTAAGGGCTGTGCATACTGGGCACAGCCGCAGGAGTCTACCATGGCCTTCTGGAAACAGGAGTGCAGGCAAATCTGGAGGGAGATAAACCAAGAGCTGGGCATCCAAGAAACACATATTGCTGCATTCTGCCTCCCCAGTCATTTCTGGAGCTCCAAGCTCCAGACTCCCCTCCACCTAAAAATGTTCTGTTTATTACTAGTAGCAAGGAGATGAAAACCTCTTTCCCCCAGGACTTCAGGCTCCGTTCCCCGAAATATAAACAATTACAGGCAGAAAGTGCCATGGAAGGTAAAGATTGTAGCACGAGAAATAAAAATGCAACTCCTTCTGAGTGGGGGCTTCTGTGAATGCTCGCCATTTCCTTCATAGTCCTCAAAAGCTTCAATATTGTAGTTGTTCTTCCTGTGGCCAAGGAAAAGGTACTTCTAATCCATGAATCAACAACTAGGTGTGGGAAAGTGACTCACTAGTGAAAACGTTCACAGGTTCAACTAATTTGTGTTGGTGCATGTTTGGAGACTGGGAATTGTTCGGATTAACAGGGCAGTGGACTTGATGTTTTGTGCTAAAATGATTAGTCAGTTGGAACAAGCAGGAACCAAACTTTTATTCTAGAATTTCCAGTAGTCAAGTCTTTTGTTCCCAGTCCCAGCCCTCCTGAGCCCTGAGTTTCAGTGGAATACTTTTATTAAAAACCTGGGATAATGGCCATGTGATCTTACCTGGCACTACATCACAGCAGATTTCATTTATAATAGCCCATAAAATAAAAATCCACCTAAGCACAGGATTTAGAGAAGGCAGCAGCTAGTATAATTATGGTTCTTCAGACGGAGGGTGCCAGAACAACTGACACTCTCCAAGAGGACCCAATTACAGAAACCATGCAAAATTAGTGGAAACTTACTCTGTAAACATCCTGCTATCTGGATACTGATTAGATGGTATCTGTTATTCTTGGAGTCCTAAAGGTCACAATTTCTGGCTTCAAGGGTTACTAAGCTGCAACATTTACTTGGCCAATATTTTCCAGTCTCACATTGCTTGAAAATTGCCTAATGAGCTAATGTTCTCTCTTTATCTAACAAAGTGCCTAAGGGAACTTCAAACATCAACCACTTAGGAATAAAACTTGGATTTTAAAAAGTGCTGTGGTATTTTACATCAGTGATTAAAAACAGTGACCCTGTGCCTGGACTGTTAACAGTCTCAGATCCTGAACTACAGACTATCGTAAAGCTTTTTAGGAAGGTAGTTTTCAAGTGACTGAAAAAAAAACAAATGCAACAGAGATTTACCTGGAGTGAGTAGCTCTTGTTATAGAGATTTTCCACTGGTATGTCAGCACCAGTCTCTGTGCAGTCACTGTAGGGTTTGCTGAGCTTGCGAGACCGAGTCTAAGAATCAGAAAAGAATAAATCTTGGTTTGGGATATCACAGAGGAACCAAAGGATTTAATAGTATGGTAGTTCATTACAATTCCAAAACTGTAAGTAATGGAGCAGGTTTGAACTGTATCTTTACCTTTTACCATCTCAAATGATTTGTCAATCCCTTGTCAAAACAAGAGGTCTTTTTTGGTTTAGTATCCATTTCCCCAAACACTGCTGTAGCTGGATTATCTGGTGTCTTTGCTGAAAACCTCTGCAGGGGTGCTGAGATTGTATAATCGTAATAATGAGGATTTTTTTTAAAGCAGAGTAATTCATAAGTATTCTTTCTCTCATTGCAAAGTCCTAGTGACGATGCATCATTTACCTGGTGGAGAAACAATCTGGCGGGTTTTTTGCTGTGAAGACCTGCACTGTTCTGAGCTGCTGTTGTGCTGGCTGCTCCTGTTCTGTGGATAAAACAGCACTTCAGGCTTTACTAGTGCTCAACAGCACCTCTCTAAAATCACTCTAAACAAAATGTTTGTATCTCCTTCAGGACTTTTTCCATGAACTGCTTTGACCCTTCCTCTCCTTCGAATACTAACAGCTTTTCCTGTTCCGCAATCTCTGCTTGGAGAAAAGAGTTCTGAAATGAGAGCTCCCCGATCCACAAGGCCCGATTCAGTTTACACTGTCTGCTTCCTACGAGTTGCCTTGCCCCACTCAGCCCAAACTCTTACTATCGTTCTGCAGAATTTACCCCTTTAAAACAAAAAGACTGTTGCATGTATGGTGCAAGTCAGTTCTTTTAGAAAGATGCTCAAATTGCTCTTTGGAGGGAACACAGAAATATGTGACATCAACATTAGAGATGGAGGAACTTCTGAAAACTGAATGAAACCAGCTTTTGTTATTCTTTTAACTTCTGTGGACAATCTAATGCTGGGATACCTGCCTCAGAGAGCCTGCTGCTATATCTTCTGGCAGATGATAGATCCTTTGTATAGAATTTTTTGCCATGGCATACGCTCCTGCAAAAGCATACTTGTTCATTCAGGTACTGAAATAATTTCCAAACTAAATATTTAACTAAAGCACTGAAACTCCTACCAAGTAATGCCTTGTTTGCATTCCAGACGTCTTGGAATATTTTTGGAGTGGGGAGGGAGTCCTAGTACACAGCAGAAATACATGAATGATAACCTAAACACTGATGCTTGCATTTGAAAAACAGGAATTGCCGTATTCAAGCCTACTGTGTGCAGTGTTGTGTGTGGCACACGTCCACTGTGCCTCCGACACATATTTGGATGCAGGCACAGGGACTGATCGGGACGCTTGGTTGTGTAGCCCTGTCCTGACAATCACCACTCTCCCTGCTAAGCCCTCTAGGAGTCGTCTTTTAGTGCCAATGCAGTGATCACCAACATGCAGGCTTTTGCTTTAGGTCCAGAAATTGAGTCCAGCTTCTATTTTAGCTGATATGTTAAGATGCAGTCATGCCAAATCTCTTAAACATAGCTACCAAGATATGTTCAATCTTGTTTTTTATATTGTATGCAACAGTTCAAATCTACTCTGCCAAGAAAATATTAAATTAAACATTGAGACTCTATCTGCAGTGACTTTCTACTGTATGGTATAATAGTTATAAAAAAATACACTTCTGTGAGACTTTGCCTCCTTCTCCACCCTTTTTGTTCTGATACCTTTTATTCACTTTTTGTTTGTCAGGTAGCATTTATCCCTGCTGTTAGACCCAGCAGTTGGTGCTGCAGTTTTCCAGACAGCTGGAAGATATTTAGCTGTTTGCACATTTAAAACTGTCAGCCCTGTTTTTAATGTCTTTTCTAATGCATGGACTATCTAGACCTGGCACACCCAGCCAGGACAGATAAGGAAGTTAGCTGATGCATCTGATCCAACCATCAGTAAAGAAATGGCAAAACTAAATTGCTCACTTAACAGCCCATCCAGATGAAAGGGGAAAGTTTGCCTTGCCTGCTGGCACTGCTTTCACTTCTCTACAAGGAAAGAAGCCCCTTGGGTCAAATGCCTTGTCTGCACTACACTAATTGGGGATGTCTGGAGCACCACGCTCCAGCCCTTCCCACCCTCGCTGACAGCAGCGGCAGGTCACTTCATTGAGCTGGCAAAGGCAGCGAGCTACTGCCTGCACGATTTTCCTTACAGCCAGGATAGTGAGAAATCAAACAGAATGAGACTCTCTTATACCCACAGAACAGTTACGTGGGTTGTGCTTTAGTCGTCTCTATAGACCTGACTCTAATATGAGTTACCTACAGTTTGATCTCTTCTCTTCTGATCTGAGAATGTGTGTGGGATGCGAACACATCCACATATTGCAAAAGCGAAACAGGGCATTTCACAGAGCCTCTGTGGTTACAGATTTTGCTGTGAAAAACAAAAAATCCTCAGGAAAGCCAAGGGGTAGGAGAAAAGGGAGAAGAAACAAGATCCTCAGTAGCTCTTTGGTTTTTAAAGACCTGTTTTTCCAACAGCCCCATAGCAAGGGAAAACAGTTCAGAAAAGGGCTACCACAGGATTTTCCCCAGGGCACTTCAGATGTACAAGTGTGAGATATTAGATGCTTTTCCAACTCCTGGCTACTGTTCGTACATCATACAGACCATATTTATATCTGTTTCATGCAAATGGTGCTGTGCACCTTGAACCAAGATTGCTGTCACTCACAAAGTGCATCCCTATGGAGGTTGCTGCTGCTGTCTCGATTTCCGTGCCGATGTCTTCAATGAAGGGATATTCGTTTTGGTCATGGACAATGATCTTGGCCCCCGTTGATGTCACCAGGAAAGGGTTGTAGTCTGCTTCACCTATATACAGAACAACCTGCAGTCCTGAAGAACAGAGACATGGCAGGAGCAGAGTTACACCAGAGCCATTTTTTCTGGCCAGAGCCATTTTTTCTAATCAAGGAGGGCAGCACAGTTTACTTAATATTATCTAGCCTTAAGTAGAACTGTAACACCCAGTGATGCCTTTGCAATGCTAAACTGAGATGCTTGCAGCAAGTAATGTCCCTCTGCAGACCCTAGCACAACAAATAATAAATGTCTCTTTAGAATGTAGCTGAAACTTATTTTTAAATGTTATATAACCGGGAAGCAGTGATTTCAGATGGAAAACATTAGTGATGCAATGATATTATCTTTGTATTCTCTGGCAATAATTTGCACTAGTTCAAACAAGCATTTCCCCAATCAGATCGTACATCTAGAGCCAACACGTCAATCACTCTCCAGTAGGATCCAGTTCCCTGAACTGCTTGTTATCTAATAGTTCCTCTACAAACTCAGTTTCCTTACCGTACTCACTGCCTCCTGTGGAGGTGCTCAGGATTGTCCCATTTTCTCCACTGTTGAAGGTGTAGCAATTGCCATGCAGTGGATGATGGAAACGAGTGAAGTGCCTAAAAGAAATCAAATATTGTTACATTGCCCTCTGCAGTTTTAACTGTCTGCGGCAGAGACTTAGTGGAATTGGATATTTTCTTTCTGACAGAGACTTAGCAGGATTGTATTTTTTCTTTTTGGCAGGCACTTTATTTGCTGAAAAGTGTGGGTTTTTTTTTCTCAATATCTTGAAACTAGGTGGAAATATGACCTGTTTTAATAGCATCAGGAAATGAAAAGTTTAGAAGTATTTCATGTGGGAACGGGGACGTAGAGGGTGGGGGAAGCAGATTTACAAAACTAACAGGGAAGTGGTGGTGGCGAGGGGGGACAGAGTGGCCCCAAGTGTCTAAAGGAACATGAATCCTCATTTTTTCAGAAACACTGCCTTAGCCACTGTCATTTAGGGGAGGCTGAGGAAACACCCTGATGATTTAAGCACATTTATTCTTACCTGTGAACCACCCCTCCCATCCAAGCAAAAGTCTTTATGCCAAGAAAATTTGTGATGCATTTGCACTATTACAGACACAAGCAAATGCTTGCAGTAAAGATTCAGCTATACCTGCTAAGCCGGGAGTTACAGTGCAGTTTGTTTTGCACGTGACAGTTGGGAAGTTGCTAAACCCATGTAAAAATGCAATTTTATGCCCACAGCTGCATGGGAGAACTCTGCTGTCAATCCCAGTATTACAGAATGATTCTCCTGCTACCAGTACACACGGAATTGCATTGCCAAAATCACAGGCAGGTAGATCTCACTCTGTCAAGAAAATAAGGATTTCTCTGAAATGTGGACAGTGCAACACTAAGACAAATGAGATTAAAGAACGTAATTAAACTGCACGAAGCTCTGAATGTTTATTTTCATTTAAAAATGGAAGTGGTACTTGCTGGAATTCAGCAAATAGCAAATGCTCAGTTCCTACATACTGTATATTTAGTAACAAGCTGTTAAACTAGCAGGTATTTTCTGTGCACTGACCTTTTGTCACAAGACAGGCCGTCAAAGAAACATGTCAGTAGAAGGTCGTCGGCAGAATAGCTCAATTTTTCTTTAGTCTCCAAGGGAATTTGTGCCATGATGTTCATGTAATGCAGCTTGTACCATTCTTGGATAGCATTAACACCAGAACTGAATGTATAAAGGGCACATTCGCTGCTGTTGTTTGCATCGCACTAGTAATTACAAAAAGGAAAAAGCATTCTCTTCAGATGAAAAGAAATGACGTATTCTATCAAGTATGTGTGATATAGTTTCTTTTCCCCAGTAATAATCAAGTATGAAGTTATAGTGGCAGCAAGGGGACAAATGGGCACCAAAAACCTTTCATTCGGGGCTAAAAATCAGGGTCAAATGTTTCAGGCTCAAAGGAAAAGATCACGGGTGGCACTAAGCCTATTTTGGCTTGGCTTCAGGAAGGCATTTCTCTTCTGGAGAGTTGCAGATGAATCTGCAGGCAGCCATGGACACATGGCAAAACGGACAAAAGAGTATATGGAGTTTTATTCACCATAATGCCATCTATGCAAGCAAGAAAACTGGTGTGTGTGACACCAACCCAAACACCCATCCCTTGCCCCTGCAAGGAACTTGCTGGCCAAGGAAGAGTGACACTTACCAGCTGAAAGCCGATGATATCATTTGAATCCCCGGAGTTTACTATGGATGAATCTTTGTGAAAGACACTGCCCTCAATTTTCCTCTTCTGGCCACTGTGAAGGTTGGTAACTGTCTTAGGGAAGTCTTCAAATTTCAGCAGTGGAATCTGTTTGAAGAATTCACTCCCTGTTGCGTTCCCATCACCAACTGAACGACGCACCTTGGATTTGCCCTCTGAAAATCCATAGAAAGTCTCCAAAGCATTTTTTGTCTCTTTGTCCAATTCAGATAAATAGTCTTTCATTGCACTGTACCTGCATTAGAGAAAATGCGATATAAAACTATGTGTCATTCATCTCATCTAACCACTTAATTGCAGTATTTTGTCCACTGCACTGTGAAACTAATCACCCGGGACAGAATTTTTTGTCGCAGACTGACCGTCAATTCTTTCCTTCTTAGTATTATATGAATTAAATCAGTGTGGGCAGGCACAGTTATGCCCACTGAGGGATCTCAGAGAAAGGACCATCATAAGCAAAATAGACTGAGCTACGGAGAAAGTGCTCACAGACTCCCAAAACTCCTCGAAGGTTTTGTTAGTAAGCCCAAGGATACAGTGCATGTTCCAGGGTATTACCACAAGGAGAAGAATTGTAAAACACAGGAGAGATCAAAGAGGCGGACAGGAAATGTAAAAGGACTCAAGTGGGAAAATGAGACTACTACATCTGTGGCAATACCATCTAAGACACAGATTCCTAGAGACAAGAGGGACCCAGAGAGTTGAAATGCCTGGAGGGACTGAGATGGACAGCTGACAGCAGAACAGACATCAATGTAAAGTGTAATTAGGCAGGAAAAAACAGCTTAATTGTTGATTGTTAATGCCAAAGCATCCTATAAGAAAAAAACAGGTGACAGATGTCCCCTTGCCGTTCTTCAGGAGACAGGTGTTGTTTATAATCCTTGAAACTCTAGCCCTGGGGAAAAAAGAGAATTTAAAGGCAACCACAGAAATGATCAGGGTCTGCCTTGAGCTGAAAGCTAAATAGCCCTAGCAGGCAGTAAGTGAAGGATGTGATTATAATCCACAAGTGTCTGAAGAGCATTAGTGCAGAGGTAGGTACATTACTCAAAGTGCTGTAGAGGGAAAACTAACAGTAAGGAAAGGCTGCTAAAGAGCAGCACCGCAGAGCAGCAAGAAAAGACCACTGAAGAGGTTTGGTGCTAGGATAATTAAGAGAAGATGAATTTAGATGAGAATTGCCTGCATGGGTCCCCGAAAGCACGCCCGTTTCTGGCTGTGAGGGACCGGTTCTCCCCCCTCTCGTGGACGAAGCAGGCTTGCCAGAACGGGGAAACCTCCCAGGATCCATATGTCTTACTTGTAGGGGTTGATGTTGCAAATGGTGACGGCAGGGAAGGGCAGCTTCTGGAACTGGACCGTGACGGACACTGAAGCGCTGTAATAGTTCATGAGGAGCTCAGCACACTGCCACAGGATCAGTCCAACAGCGCTCAGAGTTAGCAAAATCCAGATGAACCTGCGCAAGCGTCCCCTGGACACCACAATGCGCCGACAGCCGTGCGTGTTGGTGTTCAAACAGTACCACTTCATCAGCTCGCTGAGCGTTGGCGCTTGGGGGCCCGTCACTGGCAAAGTCTTCTTAATCTTGGCCGTGATCTTCTTCCCAGGAGCCATGGCACAGGCTGCAGCTGGAGAGAGACAAGGCGCCTGAGAACTGCTGGCAACTGCCGGCCACGTCCCTAGAGGAGGCAGAGCGGAGACATGCACACACGGCACAGGCAATCGCCGCCCGCCTATCTCCCGAGCGCCTCTGTTTCGGCAAAGCGGCAGCCGGCCCGGCCAGGCCAACACCCCCGGGTACAATCCTGCGAACAGGAGCTGGGTGCGGGTGAGCAAGTCTGCGATGAACGTGCGGGATACGAAGCGGGACCTCCACGCTCGCGATCGCTCCTGCGGTGACACGCAGCCCCAGGCCCAGCCCAGCGCCTCCCAGGTGACGACGTTTCTGGGCTGGGGCTGGGCGTGCGGAGCTGCAGGTGCGAGAGCTGCGCTGGCGGGCAGCCTGCGGCGTGGGGAACCGTGCGGCACCCCAGACGCCCAGGCACCGCAGCACGCTGTCGCCTCCGTTCCTGCAGCTCCCTGAGGCCGTCCCGCCGTGTTTCTGAGTACTTTACAGCCAGAAGCTGTCGCTGCCCCATTTAGGTGACAACTGCACAGCTCCTGCACCGACGGGACGGGCTCTGCGCCGAGCCGCTTCCCCTCGAGCTGCAGCCGGAGGAAAGCCGCAGAGCAGCCCAAATCCAGCGAGTCCAGCGAGACGCGGCCATTTCCAGCGATTTTAAAAGCCGGAAAAGAGCGTTTTCCAGGTGGAATCGCATCTCGTAGGTGAGCCCGTGGCTGCGGCGGACCCAGCTCCCCGCGGAGCCGACGGGCCCGCGCCGTGCCCGCCCCGGCCCCGGCCCCGGCCCCCGCCCGCCTCACCT
>NW_020447408.1:764952-766334 GCF_003343035.1 Apteryx rowi | reverse complement strand
GCTGTTGGAGGTCTCCGTGCAGTGTTGGGGTCTCTGTGAGGCTGTTGGAGGTCTCCGTGCGGCTGTCCTGGGGACTCTGTGTGGTGTCGGGGGTCTCCGTGCGGGCGGGCGCTTCAGCTCCAGCTCTTCTGCTCGGATCGCAGGTACTTCGGAGGGGAGACCTCCTCCGCTGTGTGTGTGGCAGTGGGCCTCTGTCACCTCCCTGGACTGGGAGGCATCCGTGGGTTGAAGCCACTGTTGTCTTCTCGGCCCTGGTCTGAAACTTGTGCGTGTCACTTGAATCTGCACAAAATGCCGAGATGAGGCCATGAAACTGCGGGGCAGGAGGAGAGCCTGGGTGGGACGGAAAAATAGAGAAAGGAAGGCTGTGAGGAGAGGATGCAGTAGAACAGCAACAGGGACGGGAGGGCGGAGAGGGTTATGGAGAGCGGAATGGCAGGTGCCCGCAGTCAGGATTAGCAGAAAATACAACGCAGCTCAAGTTCAGACAAGAAGCAGGCTCATCCGTGAGTTTGTTTCATGGATACCTGACATCAGATTTACACTACAATAGCTTACGGTACTCGCTGGGATTGGAAGAGGGGGTTTCCCACGCTGTAATTCAAGGTAAATGTGGGCTATTAGCATTATTTCTAATGTTTTTATTATTAATTATATCTCATGACAGCAAAGTCACTTCTTATCCACGATTTTTGTCGTCTGCTGGGATTGCCAGACTGGTGTGACATTAGTCAGTGATGGAGCACAGCCACTGGTGACGCCACGGCAGCCGGTGGCAGGCTGGACAGCGGTGACAGGCAGCGGCAGCTCTGCGGCTGAGGCGCACGGGGACATTTCGTCGGAATGAGCACGGTCATGGGTGGCAGCCTGCGGAAGCAGTCTGTCCCAGCTGATGGGAATACTGTCCCCGAGGGGTTGTGGGGGGACCCCGGCTGTAAGTGACCGAGTGGAGTCATGATGGACCATGGTCACTGGTGACTGAAGGGGGAAGTGAGGAACTGTGGCCGCTGGTGACTGAGGGGGACACGAGGGACCATGGCTGCTGGTGACTGAAGGGGATTGTGAGGGACCATGGCTGCTGGTGACCAAGAGGGTTTTGAGGGGCCGCGGCCGCTGGTGACCAAGGGGATTGTGAGGGACCATGGCCGCTGGTGACTGAAGGGGGAAGTGGGGAACCACAGCTGCTGGTGACCAAAAGGGATGTGAGGGACCATGGTTTCTGGTGACCGAGGGGGGACGTGAGGGACCACGGCCGCTGGTGACTGAAGGGGACATGAGGGATCATGGCCGCTGGTGACCGAGGGGCTGCGAGAGGCGGCCCCGCTGGTGGCTGCGCGGCCGGCGGCGCCCCCGGGCGGGCCGCGGGCTCCCGCGCGCACCGC
>NW_020447408.1:681483-764211 GCF_003343035.1 Apteryx rowi | reverse complement strand
GAGAGCGGCCCCGAGGCGGTGCCCGGCGTGGCGGGGCTGCGCAACCACGGCAACACGTGCTTCATGAACGCCATCCTGCAGTGCCTCAGCAACACCGAGCTCTTCGCCGAGTACCTGGCGCTGGAGCAGTTCCGCGGCGAGCCGGGCCCGGGGTCGGGGCCGCCGCCGCGCAGCCCGCCCGGGGACGGCGGGGCGCCGCCGGGCGCCGGCGAGGTCACGGAGCAGCTGGCGCACCTGGTGCGGGCGCTGTGGACGCTGGAGTACACGCCGCAGCACAGCCGCGACTTCAAGGTGAGGGGCGCCCCGGGTCGGCCCGGCCGCGGCGGCTCCCGCAGAGCTCCTCGCCCTTCCCCGCGGCCCCTTCCACCTCCTCTGCCCTCGCGCCCGGTCCCGCCCCGGAGCCGCTTCCTCGGGAGCTGCCCGCCGCCTTTCCCGCCTTTCCCGCCGGGCCCCCGCTCGCCTCGTGTCCGCCGGCGCTGGCCGCCCCTCGCCCCCAAGCCGCCCTTAGCAGCGGTCAGCGTTTCCGTCGCCTTCTCCAGGTGCGGCTGAACCGCAGCGCGTTACTGGGCTGCCAGCTTGGGGCTCTGACTGGCGAAAAGCTCATCACCTTACAGGTGAGACGGCCGGGCGCTAAGGAGTTGAGTAGCACAGCGYTCTTCTTCGCTGAGCAGCCTGTAACGGTGTTTATTTTCCCTCGTTCCCCTTTCTGTTTGACTTCGAGGTGGTCAGGCTCGTGGCTTCTCGCTTAGCCCGTGTGTTTGCAGAGTTAGGTTCTCGTGCGTTGCTGCAAGAGAGGCGCYTCCCGCCTGTAATCGCGACCGCGCAGAACGCGTTTTGCCCCATGTTGCAGGGAGCTCCGCGAGCTGTGYGTTTCCCCCCTCAGAACAGGGCAGGGGTTTTGTTGCTGGTCTGAGCACTTACTGCTGGTGCAAGTGCACAATTGTGGTAGTGATTTTTATAGTATAGACTCAACATATAGGGCTCACGAGACCCAATATTAGTGATTCTGTATGCCCAATTTCTGAACAAGGTATAGGTAGTAACTTTTTTTTTTCTGGATCAGATACAGAGCATGGTTCCAGTATGAAAAATACCTCTCTAGCCTCATCAGCTGTTTAGTACTTCTAGAAAGCTATTCTAGCTTCCAAGTATCCTTTTAAAAAAAGCAGAAACTCAAAACCCGAAGACAGTATCTGGTTAACTGACAGTATCAATGTTCAAACTGCCAGTCGAGGTGGCCTCTGCTCTTGTCACCAGTGTGAGATCGAGAGTCTGCYTCTGGCCTGCCCATGTGCTTGTTACCGAGATTCTGTTCAAAGCAGGGCAACAACTCTGTTGCTTTTTTTTCCACTGGTGGAAGCGTCCATTTTGCTGCTTCATTCCTGTTGTCTTGCCTTAATGTCTTGTCAGTTGACAAAGGTATTAGTTTTAATTTCTCGGAGTTCTGGCTCTGTATGCATCGGAGAAAGACAGCCGCTGAATAAGAGCGTGCTTCTCAAAGGTTCGTTTAAATTCAACCCAAGCTTCTAACGATTTGCAAATAACTTGCAGGAGTAAGAGRCTGTAACCTCCTAGTCTTTACCAGCTCTGGTTTAACATGGTAGCGTTCTGCCTACCTAAACATTCATAAYACCGTTTTGTTTGGACAGGTTTTTCCTCCCCAGCTCCTTCCCTGAACGACTGGACAATGCTGTGCCACTAGTCATTACATTCACCCATTTCTTGGGGGAAATCTTATAGTAGAGGACATGAACTTTGGACCTGTAGTTTAAAAACATGCTAGAACGTTTTGGATGGGATGATCAGACAAAATAGTTTAAAAAATGTTCCAGGCCTACCTTGCTTCTCAGAGGAGCAAGAATATTGTTAAATTTGATTATTAAAAAAATTACAGTGATTCCCTGGTGTATAAAACGTTTGATTTTCTTGCAGAATGAGTTGAAGAGGGGATGCACAGATATATCAAAAATACAGCCAATAACATAGTGCATAAGTTCTAAAGTGCTTGCTGCCTTCAGTCGAAACGTGCTGCAGCAGGGAAAGACCGCAGGCACCCGTGTGCTGTGCTCTCTCCTGGTGTCTGTCRGGTGATGGGACGGCTGTTTGTCCTGAGCTTCCACTCTGTAGAAGAGAGGCGTCAACAACCTGCCCTGCTGCGCTTGTGAGCAGGGTGTCTCTGGAGACTCCTCCGAGGTGTCAGCAGTCTTTGGGATCCTCACTCGCTTGGACTGATCCATGGTCAGCACCTTGTCCCTTTGCTTCTCTTGCCTGTTTCCAGGCTGTTGTATCCAGGCTTGCCTTTTAATTGTAGTCCTGCTGTTGTATGTGTGTTGTTTTTTGGGGAGTCCGGCTGTTTGCCTTTGACGAGGGTGCGTGTCCTCTCTGGAGGATGCTTAGCACTGGTGACYGCAGAGTCGGCAGCTTCTGGGCATAGGTGCTGGGTAGGGGCCGTGCCTGACTCTCCTGCTTTCAGAACTGTTCATTGATAGTGTAGCCTTGGACAAACTGACCCACCGAACTGCATTTTTAATGCCTCCAGTTYGGGAGGTACTGGTGGGCACTTCCCTCTTTCCTTGTTTCACTGTGCTAGTTGCTTTCTGACAGAGAACAAAATTTCTCTCGAGTAATCCACAACTTAAACACYTAATGTACGGCATCTACATAAACTRTTCCCAGTTTTTCTTTTGACTGCTTGATATTGATAGATTTCAAAATGCAAGTTTTACTGGCTATTTATGTCCTGAACTTGCAGTAATAGTCTTATAATCATGACAGTTTATGGAAAAAAGGAATAAAAGGTTGAGAGAGTGGGATTRTCTTTTACCACTGCAATTGATAAAATCAAAGGGGAAAGCAGACCAGTTTTTAGGCCAAGAAATGCTGTTTATGAAGGCCTGAAGTAGGGGTGYTCAGATAAGAGTGACAGAAAGAGGAAGAGAAACAGAGATATRTATATTAAATTAAGGCTGTGTTCCAAGTTTTTTTTTTAATAGTGGAACTTTCTTTGCTTATTCTCAAAATCTCACTAATGGTAAGTGAATGCTTTTCTACTCTTTGTTGATGTAGCTGGAGCACATCAATCTTCTACCTGTCAAGTCCCCTGGAGGTTTTTAAAAAGCATCTGGCTGTGGGGGATCTTGTCCAAGTAGGTCCTATTCATAGCTGCATAATATCAACAGGCCTATATCTTATTCAGAATGACTTTATCATTATGTCAACTACTCGGCTGTTTCCTTACAAGGGTCAATTACTTTTAATGGTAAATTAGTGCCTTTGAAGACAGTTAGGTAGCCTGAACCTGTTATTAAACCCACTGTTCTTAATTAAAATTGTCTTCACCAGCAGATTTGCACAGTTAAAGGTATAAGCAGCAGGCTTATATTTGAGAAAGGTGAGGACTGGCATTTTCAGTCTGGAAACTTCTCCTTCCCCCCAAAACAAGGAAAACATCCCTCAAAGCTTCTTCCAGATAGCTAGAGAATATTCAATCCTACTTCTTTCTTTGTTTTAATTTTACTAAGAGTGAAAAGTGTTTTCAGGAAAGTAATTTTGTGCTTTCAATCCAACTTACCAGTAATACTTATTTGATACTTGAAAAGCTTTTTAGCCACCATGCTGAGAAATTCATGGGTTGGTTGGCTGGCTTTTTTGGCACTAAATATGGTTGGGTAAAGACAGTTCCTGATTCTGTGTCTCTAATGGAAAACACTTATGTGCAGGTGCCAGATGTATTTTAAGGTAAAAGATGACACCTGTACTCTTGCTGGTTCTTATATTTGTAGGCTTTTCTTCTGGGGTAGAGGAAATTACTTTGTAAGAGATGGTCTTCCTGAGTCCTTGTGGACAGAGACCTTTGAGTGGGCAGGTTTTTAGATACTCTTTGCCCTTAACTATTTTGTCTTGGTAGTATTTGAAGTGTGGTTGTTTTTTTTTTTTTTTTTTTTTTTTAAGGCTGGTCTTCAGGAAATTATACAGCCCACGGTTCATGAATCATGTAGTCCTGCTGCTATAAATGAAAAAGTCCAATTAAAACAAGTGGTTTGTGTAAAATGGTTTGTCTTGCAATTGGAGGCCAAGAGGTAGCCTTGCAAGAGCTAATTTGTAGTGAGGGGAGGCGAAATGTCCCGTAGCTAGAAAGTAGTATATCATCTTTGGTCAGATCTACTTGAAACACGAGGGTGTCTCTCTGCCAGTTCCTGCTTTTCAAACCTGAGGTTTGTTTCTCTCTGAGAGCCAGGTGATTCTGAGCRTTTTTTGAAGTCTGTGATTTTTTTTGCTCTGCACCTTTGTTTGAGGTGTCTGTGCAGCTGCCTTGGTTTTAGTTCCTGCCAGGCGGATCAGATGGGTGCAGAGTGCTCCTTAGATTATTTGCAACAGCCTATCCCCAAGGTGAGGAAACAAAGACGACTTTGGAAATGTTTGCTCTCTCTGATTGAAATAAGTGCTGTGTAAGTTCTATGTATCCTTCGATTATTTATTTATTTTCTCCTCTCTAACTGAAGTGCTTACTGCATACACGTGTGTCTTGTTTACTATGGAGTATGAGAGAAACYGAAGTAGGAGGAAGGAAAGGTGAGCCCCGGTGAGCCGCGTCTCCACAAGCGCTCAAGAGCTGGGGAGAGTTGGGAAGGGGCCTGGGAAGCAGGGCTCTAGAAGGCTGCAATAGTAGGGAAAGAGCAGGGAAGGACTTGATGGAGACACAGACTGATTCGACTCCTCAGGTAGAAACCCTGGGAACGGGAGTRTAAGGGAGAGCTCTGCAGGGCTTCCTAGGGAGAACTTAAGGAGACATGGTGGCAGAGATGATGATTTTCTTTTTTTTTCCTCTTTTTKTTTGTTTGTTTTCCTTCCTCTCCCCTCTGCTTTGGGTGACTCTTTCCTATTGTTCCTATGCTCTTGTGCAGTTTGTTTTAACAATTGTTTTCTCCTGATTGCTCAGTGGTTTTTGTTTTCTTGCCTAAACAGAGCTGCTGCTTTCCTAACTAAGGCCAATATTGCAGCTCGTGCTTCCTCTTTCCCCTTTGTGATGATGTGACAACAGCAACAAGCATCTATTGTACAAGCAGTAGCTGTGCTTCAGGCTTGTTTTTTTCCAGGGAACTGTCCATTTTTCCCTTCAAAGTTGCTGAGTGTTAGATAACGTGGAGAGGATGTTCTTTGCGATAGGGAATCAGTTTAAGACATTCAAAGCTGCTGATAGGCTCTTAAGTGAGACGGATTTTATTTGAACTAACAAGGTTTGAAAAATCGTTTATACAACCTTATCCAAAATCCTYTAACTCTTCTTCCTTGTAGTTTTGATCCTCTGTGGATGATGAGGCTACTGTCTATTCTGAGACTTTCTTCATAGCTAAAGTTAGTTGCAAGCTGAAGTGTGTTAGTATTTCTCAGGACCATTTATATGCTAGAACTACTGTGTTGATGATTCTTTTCTTCTATAAGATGAAGACCACAATATTTATGTGACCTGTAGTGTATGCAGCAAACACGACAAAATCATATGAACTTGATTTATTTGGATTATCAGAATTAGCTCTGAACCCAGAATGAATCCCTGTTAGTTAAGCAGGGGTTATGGTGCTGGGGTAACAGTGCTGCTTCCATTTTTTTCACTTGTGTTATGAGTAATAGTTAATAGTAGTTATGCATAAAACTTAAGGTTTCAAGGTGTGCATGTTTTGAAAACACTTTTAATGTAAATATTGCTGTTGGGGCAAGCAGTCTGCAAGCTGTGTTGGTCATTTCTATGTGAATTAATAAACTCTTCTGAATTATGAAGCGACTCCTGCAAAGTATTGACGTAATCACTATTTATCTACTGCTTTCTTGTAGATTAAATGACAGCAGTTCTTAGCATGGGGTTGCCCGGTCAGATTTGGGCCATGCCCGGTTGTTAGCTGGAAGCCCCTTTACTCACTAGAGCCATGTGCTTGGCTGATGGATCCAACTATATGTGAAATGGGATCGTGCAGGTAGTCTTTAATTATGTTGCTCTCTGTGTCTAGCCCAGCGACCAGTTACTTTTACTCTGGACAGCGTCAACTGCTTGTTCCTCAAATATTTCTGCTGTGAGCAGAACCGTCCACCCTTTATGTCCTCTTCTTTTGTGTCTCTGTATGAAAGAAGAAATCCAGCAGGGTTAGAAAGCCAAGTTGGGAAGTCAGGAGGCTGGATTCACTGGTTTGTAAAGGGAATTCTGCAGCAGAGGAAAGCAAAYGCGGCGTAGCTGTTCATCCACAGAAGTCAAGGAAACCAGTGGAAGGAACGACGAAGGGGAGGAGGGAGGAAATGGAAGAGAAATCAATGTAAAGCAACTTTGCAGCTGCGTGTTGTTCTGTGAGATAGCCCTGRAAGGTTGGCCATTAGATATGACCCTGTGTAGGGCTGGAAGGCTGATCGTGTCATTGCCAAAGCATATTCTGTGTTCTGAACTCTGAAATCTTGATTTCCRCACCACCTCCACAAACATTTAAACGCTGAAAGTATAAAGCCATGTCATGTCTGGCAACTTATGGAATGGGTGAGAAAACGTGTTGTTAGGAAGCTTAATTGGATCTGTGTTGTTCCATGCCCTGCTTTGCAGGTTGGCATTTAGAAATGGCTGTGCTTGCTTGCAAGTAAACCCATTTCAAATTTCCATTTGAACACATGACCTCTGGCAAAACACTGTTTTAATTAACTCTTTTGCCTGTGATTGTGTCAGTGAACTTGTTTGCAGCATCCTTAAAATGCACTGTGAGGCTCGTGTAAGCACCGGAGATAAGATCCTTGCTTCAGGAGGCCTGTGCTCTAACTTGAGACGCGAGGCAAAAACTGCGGAGAGAAACGGGAGGATTGATTTACAGTTGGGGCAGAATCTCAGTGGCAGGAGGTTTTGGGCTCCTGAGCCCAGCCTTGGAGTCTGTCCACGATATCCTTCACTGAACCACTTCACATTTTTTGAATTCCCCCCTGCTCTACAACGCCTGGCTCTTTTGTATCCCACTGATTGCTCCATTATCTCCCTTCAACTACTAAACAATTAGTGTACTATGAAAACAAGGTCTTATTGTGGAACAAAATTGTATTTTTACTGTTATAACGACGAATACTTTAATTGGGTGCTGACAGCAGTCAGCAGCCGATTTCCGACTGCGCCTTCTGGCAGGCATGACCGCATTCCTGCAAAGCATTTCTGTTTGGGAAAACAACACATTACAACCCACCTTTTGTGTCCTGGGTCCGTTTCCCATGTCAAAGAGACTGCTGATTAGTACTGGGCCAGGCTACGTGCCCTCTGTGTGTTTTTACTATGCTTCAGTCTTGTCTTTGGGAAAAAGAGAGTACTGTGAGAATTCCCAGGGAAAGCGAAGTGCTCTGCCTGTGCCGAACACTTGTGTATTTAATGTGGAGAATTATGGGCACAGCACCACTTTGCTTTTGCCATAACTGACTAGAAAATTAACTTGGCAGAGTGACTGCATATAGTATAGCCTTGACAAACTTCACTCTTCTTTTGTATTAAAAAATAATAACTAGGATTGTTGAAACTTCAGACTGGAGGGGTGAAGATAGCTGTTAATGCTGGACAGATTTTGGGCACAAAGCCAGCGGGATAATGCTTCTTGTCTGGGTTTGTGACACAGGGGCTGAGAACCCCCTGTGTTCTTGGTGCACTGAATCCTACTGCCGTTTTCTTGTTTTTGTTTTTTGTTTCAAAGCGGAATAATAAATGGCTGTGCTCCCCCAATGGCAGGCAAATGCTCTGTTGTGCTTGGTTCTGTTCTGCGCAAGCCTCTAGAGATGGCTTTCTGCCAGGAAGGCTTTTGCTTTCTCCTTTGGGGAGATGTGCCTGACATTGTCTGGCAGAGGCCTCGCTGAGCAGCTATGGAGAAGGAGTCCCAGT
The DNA here is from genome assembly GCF_003343035.1 of Apteryx rowi. Lineage (NCBI taxonomy): Eukaryota > Metazoa > Chordata > Aves > Apterygiformes > Apterygidae > Apteryx > Apteryx rowi. Next base: position 756,326 of record NW_020447408.1, on the reverse strand, counting down.
ACCTACCAGTGTGCTCGCGAGGAGGGGGGAAGGACAGGGAGTTTCGTCTCCGTCCTGGCTGCCAGGACGGACGCGCTTTCTTTAAAATTCTTCTCTACTGCTGAGATTCCTGCAGCAAAACTCAGCCAAACGGAGAGTTGCGCGAGTCCAGGTTTAGCAAGCACCTTGTCTTGGGGCTGGGCAGGAGGAAGGGTCCGCGGACACCCCGAGCAGCCAGCGACGAGCTGAGCGTGCCGCGAGCCAAGTGATATCGGAGAAAACAGAGCCAGGCACCATGCAGGTTTTCCTTCAGTGAACCCCCAAGTCCTTGCAGTCGTGGTGGGTTACTGAGTGTTTGCCTCTGCGCTAGTGCCGGTGTTGGTGTGGGACAGTAACTCTGCTACAGCAAGAGCGCTGGCCCCGGTGAGGGAACGCAAGTGTGCGGAGCAGGCAGTTACTTAAAGCAGAAAACGTATTGCTGCGCGGCACCCAAAAGCTGTCTAAACATTGAAGGAGGGCCCTGCTCTTTGAACAGGGAGATATTTCTGGATATGTTAGGGTTGTTATGGGAATACTTTGCTTTAAAAAAAAAAAAAAGTTTCCTTTGATAAGGATATGTGCTTCTGCTTTCATTCAGGGAGAGCTAGAAACTTAGTGAAATAAATTTAGTCTTTGATTTCCTTTGAAAAAATAGTCAGGTATCGTTGGCCCAGAAAATGCTCCAACAGGGATGGTAGGAGATGTGAGACTGTTAGAAATACATCCTTGTTGCATGCTCCTTAAAGTCCAAGACTAGCATTTTGAGAAGAGCTAATGAGGCTCTTGCAATTTGGCATCTTCTCTAAGCACCGTCCCAGTCCAGCTGATGTGTTTGAAAGGCGAGATGAGAGCCTTTCTCAGTGCGTTTGCTGCCGTCTGTTTCAGGAAAGATGGAATTTGTCTTGCGTTTGCCAACATCTGAAAGTTTGTTCAAGGTGTGTTTCTCCAGGCTTGACGTGAGGCTACTCAGTTGGCATCTGTTCATGAATGCTGAGCCCGTTTTGGCAAATTCCACTATTTCCAGTTATTTTACTTGCCCTTTCCCTCAGGCTTAACGGTTAGACTTCTGCTGGAGAACTGTAGAAATCACAAGAGCCTGATGTTGTATTCATTAGTAGGTGACTAGACTGTACATGCTACGATACTCTTGCCTTTGTCTTTTTGCTTTATTTTTATTTCTTTCCTTCCTGTTCCCAGTTTCTCAACCTCTGCGCTAGCACCACCTTCCCCTGCCGTGCCTGTCGCCTGTTCTGTTGCTGCGATTGCCTCTTAGTCTTTCTGCTGCCTTCCTCCTTGCTTCCTGCCTGTGCATGGTGTCATCGCGTTCGGTCTTCCTTCCCCTACCCCGCGCGTATCCTGCAGCAGCTGAACCAACTTGTCTTGAATGCTGGAAACCATGTAGACCTGTTAGAGGCGGTCAGCAGCGGGGCCCTAGCCAGGAAAGAGCTTAATGGTCRGTGTTGGCAGTGTAACTGTTTTTCTGTTCACCTGGACCGAGGGTCACTGTTAGCCTTGTCTTTGTCCCCAGATTTGGGGAAGATCTAAACTGCGCTATTTCCCGGACAGTTTGTTCCCCAAAAGAGAATATCTCGCTTCATAGAGGGAAAAATGCTGCGTTTTTGTGTACCAGTGGAAGGAGTCATTTAGATAAATGCCCTTTATGAGAAATGTCTGCTAGAGAAGTCTCCCAAACACAGAATTATGTCTGTGGCATTAAAAAAAAAACAACCCCCCCTCCCCAAACCTCTGCCCTAGAATAACTTATGATGTTCAGTGAAAGATGAAGAATAGCTGTGCTTTCCTGCTCACACGTGTGGCATTGTGTCAGGGCTCTAATGAGCTGGCTTCATCCGTTCCTACACAAAAACCTTTCCACAGCTGTTTCCTGCCAGAGGCATACTGGAAAATAGCAGGCTGACRTTTTTCCTTTAGTTGTCTTTGTGATCTAGAAGAATAACAGCAGCAAGGGAGAGGCCACTAATTCAACTATATTTGGGTTTATGGCTTGTATTTAGAGCAATAGATGAATGATTGAACTTTCAGTGGGCTGAATGATTATATGATGATGCATCTTTGTCATAACTGTGCTTTATGGATAAAAGGGGACTTTTTTGTTTATTGGGTGCTTGCATTAGGGGTTTAAATCTGTGTACACAATAGATGTGAAGTTATGATTTTTCTCTCTTCTAGCGATGCTGCTTTCATTCATGGTGGTTGTACATGTGCATGTCGGTGTGCAGGTATTCATGTGTATGTGCATGCATATCTGAGGGAAGGGCAGATTTTGTTCCTTCTCCTGTCTAACCCTCTTCAGGGGCTGTGTGGAGGAAGGGGGCTGGAAATGCCCCTTGGGGCAGTTGTGGGAATGCGTCAGGAAGGAGCTTCAGGGGCCTCACGTGCTCCTAGTGCTCAGAGCTGACATGGCTGCACCAAAGCCATTCCTGACTTGTTCCTGCTAACCTCCAGTGCTGGAGCCTGTTCAGATGTGCCCCCTTGTACTTGCAGTGGAGCCGGATTAGGGGCAGGGGATTAAAGGATACAGGGGGTTGGTAAATGTGTGGGGGGTTTTGTTTGTTTGTTTTTCTGTAAAGTGTTTTTAAACTGATGGTTTCTAACTCTCTCTTTTCAGCCAGTTGCAAACTGCTGTTGTGTTACTGCAGTGGGTTCAGCATAACCAAGGCCAGCAAAGTGAGGAAATGAGTACTGTCTCCTGTCACTTGGTCAGGAAAGGAGGAGAGAAAGCTGGAGGTTATATTTTAACTGATACATGGCTTCATGTAAAGTAATTGTTCTGCAGCCTGGATTTAGACTGGCTGGCTGAGCAGATATCCTTCACGCCGCCTGTCAGCCTTCCTGGGCCTCGGTGAGGGCGTGTTGCCTTTGTGGCCTTGTCAGACCGAGATTGCTGCCTGAGCATCTGTGGAGTGGCGCGGATGTCATCTAAATTGCGTTAATATAGTCTAAGTTGAACTAATTTAGACCTGCACTGAACAAGGCCAGAAGCATGCTTTCTAGCAAGGACAGGAGACCTGGCGCGCACAGATGGGACCTTTGCAGAAGTGGAGTCTCAGAAAATATGTAGAGGTTCTGGGGTGAGCGTTGCTTAATAGGGAGACAGACACTTGCTCGCTTAGTTTTGTCTCCCATCAAATCTTAGTGGAGCTGTTCAGGAATCTCCAGTTTGGCTTGCTAACGGTGGTTGCAGCCCCCTGCCTGTTGTAGAGATCTCTGCCGTTGTCTTTAGAGCTGCTGCCCTGAGCCTACCAAAGAGAGGGCTGGATCTGGGGCCGTGGAAGTGAGCGGGGCTGTATGCCGTTGCTGAGCCATCTAGTTCTCGGCAGACTGCGCTTCAAGAGTTTCTAGTATTTTTCTCAAATCGTTAAATTGTTTGTTATTTGAGTCAGCACCTTTATCTCTCAGTTTAGATGTAATTGTGCTCCTTAGTACTGAGTGTTCTTTACTGCATGTCTGGTGTTTCTCCTCTCTGCCTTGCTCGTTGATAGCTTTGCTGCCACGGCATCTCGAAGCGTTGGGAGGAAGGCACATAACGCAGCAGATGCAAAGGTTTAAGTAATAGCAAACCCACTTGTAGCAGTGATGGCAGGAAGCATGAGTAATGTTGGGAACACGCTGCTATTGCTGGAGTGTTTTTGTAGCAAAGCCTCTTGTGAGGGAATTGCATCTGATATTCTGTAGTACTTCCTGAATCACTTCCAATGTCTTGTGATCCGTCTCCACAGGCAGCTCTTTATCCCTGGTCCACTCAGACTGCGGGAGCATAGAGGAAACCAGAGCAGCGCGCTTGGAGATGGGGAGTGGAAATGATACAGCCCAGGCATGTGGCTGTGGCTGATCCCTGGGGTTTTCTCCGTTACGGCGGAGCGCTACGGGGTTGTGCCGTTACCCAGAAGGACAGCTCATCAGGAATGCGCGTTGGTAAATCCAGCAAGGCTTGAGGCTGGTGCGATGTGTGGGTGACGCTGGGAGAGAGGCGATAAGAAATGTCAGCCTGGATTCCTGAAGTCCTTAGTTATGTCTGGTTTCATACCGAAAGCTCCATACCCCCATCTTTTTTTTTTTTCTTTCTTTCTCTCTCTCCCTTCCCTCTTGAAATACCAGATTCACTTCCTTCTAGCACTTCTAAGGACCCCTTTTATCTTAAACTCTGTCTAGACTAGGACTTAAAGGGTGGTGGTAGCACCTGTTAGCTAACTTTGCTAAAACAAACTAGACCAGATAAGGCAGCCCACTCTTAACATGCCAGCCAAAAAGTGTTATATGCTAGCGTGATGATATCATACCTTTTTATATCTTAGTGTAGAGAACACCATCAACTGCTTTAAAAATATATATAAATATAAATTTATTTATTTATTTATTTTTAAGCACCTCTTTTTCTCCTGGCCCTCTTTGGCCAGCTCATTGCTGAGAAAAATCAGCTTATGGGTCTTGACTGCAACATGCACTCTCTTTTTGTTACCCTCCTTCCTCCTCCTTTGCTGATATTAGACGTTATAGCCTTGGAACGCCAACCAAACTGTGTGCACTGAGGGAATGGGAAGGATGAATGAGGCTATTAAAGGCAAATATATTACTGGAGAGGCATAGGTAGCAATTCCAGAGAAAGCATGTACTAAAAAAGCACTTAAAACTTAAGTGTGAAGCAGAGCTTTTATTCCAATGTTTAATTTTTTGGTTTGGAACATGACAGAGTAATTCAAGGGCCAAATTTAATTTTCAATTTTTATTTATTTATTTATTTTTTTTAACAAAGGTAATGTTGGCAAAGGAAGTTTATATGTACACGCCTCTTAAATTCTTCCCTATACCTTTGGGTGCATTCAGCTAAACACAGCCTCTGTGAACATCAAACTTCACTTGCTTTTGTTAAGGATGTTTTGGATATTTTAAAATATTTTAAATTTTTCTTAATTCTAGTTACCCTACTAACTCCTGTCAGCAATACCTGACTGACAGCTGTGACCATGGAATTTATAAAACCAAAGTAATTTGGGTTGGAAGGGACCTCTGGAGGGCAGTGGATCCAGCGCTCACTGCCTCGCTCAGAGCAGGGCCTGCTTTGAAGCTGGATTAGATTGCTCTGGGTGCTGTCCCTGCAGCTGCACTGCGGTCAGGTTGGTGTCTCCTGGTGAGCTGGAGAGGCAGGCTGAGCAAGAGGGGGCTCGGGGGCCGCTTGAGATCGGCGGCAGCTAAGAAAGATGTCTGTTCAGGGGCGCGTAGACCTGGGTCTGTCGGAGCAGCAGTCCCTGAGAGCTGCTGCTGGACCGTGCTCGTATCCAGCAGTGAGGAGGTGCCTTGTAAGTGCCACAGGATGGGACAGCTTAGGGCTTTCTTAAAAACAGGAGAATACGTGGTATTCTGATGAAGAAATTGGTCTTGGGTGAAACTAATAGGGGAAGTTTAAGAGTTGTAAGGTAGTTAGTGGGAGTGGGATCCTGTGCTGCAGTATTCAGCTGAAGGATATTTAATGATGCTAAAGAGGGAACTGATTATGAGAGCATCTGTGATCTAGGCTAGTAAAATGTAAGCTAGTAAAAATGGTAAGGTCATATCTTTAGGAGATGCTCCTGTGCAGTGGGTTTCTAGCACAGCTAAATTAGGTTTCTCTAGTTCGTTGCCATCTTGTCCTGATATCATCTGGTGGATGAATGCCTAGTGTTTAGGTATCAGACTAGGATCTGCAAGTGAAGGTCTGTTCGCTATAGTTTTGTAGTCTAATGTTAAATTTTATCAACCGGAGCAACAAGAACAATTCACTAGGCTTTCAGCTGAAGGACAGCAAGAGGTGTAAGGTTGATAYCTGAAGAGGCTTAAGATCATTTTCCATAGATCATGTTTTGTCTTTTTTTATTTTTTTTCCCCACTTTTGTGTCTTGTTTTGCTTAATTGAAACTTGTATAGGAATTGAGAAGGCGGTTTGGTCTCCTTTAGTCCTATGAGTCCCTGCAGACTGTTTTGTACTTTTCTGCCCTATAAACTGGCTTGCAGTAGTGTCCCAGGCTCATGCTACACCAAGCAGCAGTGTGTTGGGCTTGCCGCTCTGTGCTGCAGAGGTGAGCGTTCACTGAGGACCATTCACTTTGCCATCATCTCTGCTTTTAGGCTGATAGCCCAGAATGGTGGCTGTTACTTTTCCTTTATTTCCCCCACAAATGGGTGTGATTTACATRCCTAGAAGCGAGTTCTACTCGAAGTTTGGCTTTATACAGCAGCACGCTGTGCTGATGGTTTGTGAATGGTTGTAGTTTCATCTGGACTCGWTATCAACAGACTTCCAAGAGTGGGGTTTGTCTGTTGGACGTTTGGTTAAACTGAGCTCTTAATATTTGCTGCAGGTCTATTTCTTGGTTCATAGTGTTGCTGATATTTTGTGGAAAACAGAAGAGCTGGATATTATTGGCTTTGGTTGACAGCCATGACTATCCACTTCTGCCATGTTATGAAGATTTAGTCCTTGACATGTAATTGGGAGARCCCTGAGAAGGGAGAAGGATTTCCCTTCGTAATTTGTTTCTTGCAGTGAAGTATCATAGCTAAAGCACCGAGGAGATGAATCCAGCCCCAAACAGCCTTTCTCTGCAGCAGCTGGGTCTGTAAACACTTGCCTGTAACCTGAGCTGCCACTGAGTTTGGCAGCATTACAGATGCTAGCTTTCTGCCAGGGTGCATGATTTTTTTTATCCTGAGAGGTACTGCTGAGGACATCACATTGTACACCAATCTGGGCATCTCTTCAGCTTCTGCTCACGGCCTCCTGGTCCGATGGACAGGAAAAGAGAGAGAATTCTCCGCTCTGTGGTTTAAGTGTGTTTGGAATTAGGTGAGTAGGYATAGCAGTAGTATGTGTGTCCCCCCGCTGATGTGACTAAACTTCTCTACCTGTCATGTGTCGCAGGAGGACAAATGTGCTTTGTGTAAGCTCGTGTCTGTCCAGGGCTAAACCTCTCCTCTCCAAATTTCCTCAAGATTTCAGCAGTAGAAGAAAACTCAAATTCCTCCTGTGGATCAGCAAAGAGACAGACACTGAGTCTTTCGAGTATAAAAGCGAGTGAATGTTAACCAAGTTTGTTGTGAGGACAGAAGCAGCAGTGGAGCACAAGGGTTAACTAGCTTCAAAAGGATCCGAACTGGATTCGGTGAACTGCGTACTCCTGTTCTGAAAACCTTGTGTGGTCTCAGGTGGCTGTGGAGAAGTGACCAGTGAATGGAGAACAGGCCAGCAGAATTAATATAAAASAATGGGAAAAAATTGCAAGACTGGGAGGAGTGAGAATCTTCTGCCCAAGAGCTTCTAAACTGAATCCTTTCTCAAAACCAGAGTGAGGGTTTTAGGTGGATTTTCAGTGAATCTGATGTTCTTCTGTGTGTTTCGGCCACCAGCACATGCTGGATCCTGTGCAGGCATGGGTGGTAAATCTGTTGTCAGTGGGGTTTGCACATCTATAATGAAAACAGAAATAATCTGTTCTCCCTTATTTTGCTGCCTTGAGGTAGGTGGGCAGATTACAGAGGAAAGAGAATATATGTTTATTAGTCCTTTCCCATCTTTCTCATCACCCCTCCCTTCTGGTGACCCCATTTTCTAGAGGGATAAAGCGAGCAGCCCAGCCTCATTTCTCAAATCTGTTGTAAAGTCTGATTAGAGAAATGGAGGAGGTTTGATAACGTGAGCATGTGCAGAATGCCTGGCCTCCCTCAGTACTCCTCAGGGGCAGCCTTCCTTTTTGGTTCTTGTCTTGCAATAGTCTCTGTCTATGCTGGTGCCGCTGCCTGGTTCTTTTGGGACTCCGTCCTGTTGAAGGCTTTGTTCAAGCAAGTTCAAGTCCCATATAAGCATTTTTTGTCTCTCTGCAGCTGTACCAAAGAACATAAGTGCAGCACTGCTAACAAGTTGCATCCCAAACAGGATTGCTGTTTCTGACAGTGTGCAACAGAAGAAGATTGGGGAATTGCTGTGTGACCTAACCTGAGCTTTGCAATGGTGGCAACTGAGCCTGTTTGTTACAAAGAAAAGCCTTGTGTTTAATTTGTGGCTAAAATTGGCAGAGTAATAATGTAGGGGATGGCTGACCTGTGACCATGTGTCTTAGATGAATGTCCTGCCAGCTTCATGGGCAGCAAGAGGTGGAGGCTGGCCTCTCTTCAAGGAGGCACCAAGCTGCAGCCAAGAAGCAGAAAATGATGACTTTTCCAATGCAATGGTGGTGTCTGCTGTTCAGGAAGTCCACCTCTTCCACAGTCAGTCCGCTTTTCCCCCCCACCCCCCTTCCCGGCATCACATCTCTAATTATAGAGGTGGATTGCCAAGGGTATAGCAGAGAGTAATATCTAGTCCTTTGGATTTAATTGTTCCTGATCAGTTTGGTTTTAAGTTTGAGTGCATGGCTAATGCAGAAACCTGTGAATTCTACAGCCTTGAGGGATCACTTGCCAGTGTTGCAAGCAATCATGTTATTCTGGAGGGTATTTGTGCTGGAGGTGCTGGATGCAGTYGCTGCTGGTGGTGGGTTCCTGTCCTCAGGAGCCTACCATACCCGCCTCTGTACAGCAGTGCGCCCTGCCTGGCCATTTCGGTGCCGTTACAGAGGTAACGGGTCAGAGAGCTGGAGTGGAGAAAGTATTTGCTGATGTTGATTGTGAAGAAAGTGCCTTGACTAAACCCTGTTATAGTCTCCTGTTGGCCCTTTAGGGAGCAGGGGGGAAGGTGCTCTGGGTGCCTGGGGTCTAGCTGGAGGGCTGAATGCAAGCTGTAACAGTATACAGAGCAATCCCCTGGGCTGCAGGGCGAGGGTGAATCTGCTGAGCTGCAGGTTTTCATTGCTGGTGAACTTCAAGAACTTCGTGTTTGTGTCCAGGAGAAAAACAAGTATGAGCAGATCCCCTGGGTGTGCTGATGTACATCTGAGACTGCTTTTCTGGAAATTCAAGTGTAAATTGGATGCATTCCCTGGGCTTTTAGAGTGTATCCAAAGTAGTACCAGTTGTGCACGCCGCATCTGTGAATGTGAGTCCTCCCTTGTTTAGAGTTCAGCGGCCTAGTGGTACAGGTCCGGGTAGGTGCTATGTTCCTCGCTGTGCTTGCATGTTATCCCCTTTCCTTCCTACTCCCTGGCCTGGCCAGAATTTCCTTGGAGCGTGGGAAGCCAGGAGACGGCTTTGAAGCACTGAGTGTGGGAGTACTTGGAGTGCAGACAGGCATGCCGGTGCCGGGGTTGAGGCTCGCTGGCGTGCGTGGTGAGCCGCGTGCCGGGTTGCGTAAGCGTGGTGTGTTCAATACAAAACACAGCTTTGGGAGTGTTTGCTTTGAAGTTTAGCATATTAAAATCTGGGCTCTGTTTGGAGCTTGGCCCTGGCATGTGTGGCTTAAGCTAGGGTTAAAACTGATACTTGTACRTAATGGAAAACGATCAGGAATTCCTGCAAAGCCAGGCATCCCAGGAGGCAGCCTGGTCTGCGCGGAGGGTGCTGGAGGGCCAAGGCCAGCAGTCACYGTGCGGCAGGTCGGCGTGCAGAGCGGTGTCCAGGCCCTGTCGCTGTCTGTGCTGCTCTGGCGCTGTTCTGTGACTTGCTTCGCTTTTTGTGCCTGCTTCAGCTGAATGTGAAATGCTGCATCTAGCTGAATATGGTGAGCCGCTCATAACGATGAGTATAATACCAGTGCAAAGGGCACTTTCTGCTGCCCAGCAGTCCGTCCTAAGCAAGCTTTCCGTTTCAGACGGTGGCAATAGGAGACGCTATTTAGAATGAGCAAATTTTGCATATTGGATACTTAGCAAAGAAAATTACATGGTGACTATATTGCTCAAGTGGTTAAGTGCATGTGTCTGATGCTAGATAAGTTTGTTTTACTTGCGTATTATTGGGATGATCAATTTGTAGAAGCACCTGTAGTTTTGATGCACTGATTTTGACCGATTTCTAGACTGGTATAACTGTATTAGGCTTGAGCACATGCAGCTGAATAATGGGAAATCTCTTGCTTCACCAAAGCAGGAATGAGCTAGACAAGGTGAACAGACGCCAGGAGACTAAATGCTTGTTTTGGAAATGAGACTTTGCTTTGGCTTAAACATAAGATTTTTAGGAATTGAACAGGTTCACAACCATGTGGTACATGTGTAGATGGGATATTTTTAAACAGCTTAAGTCCTGTGTTAGCTCTAGGAGAAATGCTGCTTCTTGTTGTCAGTAGACTAAAATGAGCTTGCCTCGCTCTTGGCTTGTGCCAAAGTATTGTAGGTTGATCATTCTGGTGTTCATCTCATCTGAATTAAGTCCCATATTTGTTATAACAATTTCTATTTAAATTATGATGCAGGTCTCTGTAACAGCTACCTTAGCCCTCTGATCTGTTCTGAGGGCACATGGCAGCTTCCCTGTCTGGCAGGTAACAGCTCGTTTATCTTTAACGCAAGTTGTGTGGAGTCCACCATGCAATGCTGTCTTCTGGTCTTTCCACAGGCAGTAGGTCAATGTTGCACCTGATCCAGAGTTGTCTGAAATCTCTGATATTTGAATGTCCTTTAGTTGTGCCTGTCTGACTGTAAAAGTTTTGGTAAAGTGAAGAGTTCAATTCTTGTGCTTTTGCTGTATGCTCTCTCTGTCGTTTCTCTACAGAATATTGTGTCAAAGAATGCTATGCAGTACCGTGGGAATGCCCAGCATGATGCGCAGGAGTTTCTGCTTTGGCTTTTAGACAGAGTTCATGAAGATCTAAACAATGTAGTGAAATACAGTGGCATGCCTCCTCTGAAGGTAAGGAATCTTACTCTGGGCCAACAGGAGAGAGTAGCTCTATTTTTGCAGACAGTCACTGTTTTTAAATTAAATCTCCCTATTGGCTTCTCAACTGTGATAATCCAGATGGAATGAAACCTTGGGCTAAAACACTTTCTTTCTAGCCCTGTGAATGTAACTAGCCATTTCGCTAATCCCTGGCAGGTGCTCCCCAGCACAACTGCTTGTGAACGGTCATACCCTGCTTTGCAAGAGCTGGGAAATGTTACACGGGAATGACTGCCAGATATCTCATACCAGATGATATATCTGTTTTTCTTTTGGTTGCCCTAGCTACATCGCATTCCTACATAACGACCTATGAGAGCAGAGAGCAATTGTTATTTAAAAACCTTTGGACACTTTTCTTGTGGTTTTGGTCAAAGACAATACAAATTTGACTAGTAGTAGTGGAGCCATTTGCTGTGGTACACCTACATATTTGGGTATGCTTCTGGGATTTATTCTTTTCTTTTAGCCACCATTGGAGGATGATGTGCTGCTTGAGGGGCCAGCCTTTCCCATCAGTAGCACTTTTGTGCAGGAACTCTTTCAAGCCCAGTACAGGTATGATACTCTGGGGTGTTGTATGTATTGGTGACTCCAGTATAATTCTACCCTGACAGTGGTTGGTGAGTCCCAGTAGCACAGTGGCTGTATCTTCTAATTCCCCAGTAGCTCTCAGTACAGTTGAGACCAGTGTCATTGTGTTATCAGCTGTTTCTAAATTTCTGCTGAAAGAAATCTGAACTAAAATCTTGTGCTAGAGGGGAGTGAGTTTCGTTATTTCAAATTGGTATATTCGGGAAAAATCTACAGTATGTGCCACTTCTTCATCTGCCCTGGCACATCCTGAAAGCTCCTGGGGCAAATCAGTGCTTAATGGAACAAAGATTCAGGCCAGCTCAACGCTCTGAGGCTTACCTTGGCTGCTCAGGGGCAGGACTCTGCAGCAAAAGCTGGCGATGCCCGATGGCTGCTGGGGAGTGGAGAACTGCAAGCATCTTTCAGTAGTTCTTGTTATCCAGCACAATGAGAATTGAGCTGAATTCTTTGCTGCTTCCTGGGAGGTTTTTTATGAGTTTCCCATACTTGGGAAGTGAGCTTTCTCATTTCAGAACTAATTGGAAAAAACAGCCTAATTTCAGTATTCCTTRATGGATTGTGTCTGTCCTGCTATAGGAAGTTCAGTTACTAGGCATTCTCCCCAATGTTTGCCAAGGTTTCCTTTGCCAAAGGAGAAACCTTAAGCCTGGTATAAAACACTAAGCCAGTGTAAGGTGCAGGTTTATTTTGAATGCAAGTTGTGTGTGTCTTAGTTTTTTTCTCTCTGAGTGAGAGATCTGTACACCTGAAGTACTGTCTGTCATCCCTTTCCCATCGCTTCCCCCCTTCAAAGGGATAACAGCACTGTTAGGTCTTTCATATTGGAAATGATATTGGCAAATTATTAATTTTGCAGTGATGCTTATTGAAAGCCAAGTGCAATGTCCGGAGTGCGGTCTTTTTCCGGCATGCCCTGTAATGAACTCAGACTGATTACTTTGAAAGGGGTCTAGAAATTAGGAGCCCTTCGTTTAGAGCAGCTATCTGTCTCTACAGCCTCTGTGCAGAGCTACTTCATGTAGAAAAAGAGTGCAAGTAGAAAGAAGCAGCTGAGTTGACATGCAAAGGCTGTTATTTGTGCTTTGATCATTTATCCATTCCAGACAAAATGATGTATAACTTCTGTCCTATTATTAATATTTGTAATAGATCCTCTCTGACATGCCCTCATTGCCAGAAGCAGAGCAACACCTTTGACCCTTTTCTCTGCATCTCTCTGCCGATTCCTTTGCCTCATACACGGTATGTAACTATGTCTTGAAGTTAATGTGTTGGCCCTTTCCCACATAGATGGTGTTGTGCGGTTTAGTACAGAAGGAAGAGATGTCAGCAAAATGTCTCTGGTAATTCTTTAAAAATTATAGCGCTATGTGGGACTTAACATTTTTGCTTTGCAGGTAAATCAGAAAATTGAGCCCTTTACTTGTTTCAGAATATCCCCCTGCTTCCACCCTTTCAAAACTTCCTATAGAGATAACTTACAGGACAAAAAGTCTTTTTTCCAGGTAATCAAAATATTTTGCTTTTGACTTAATTTATAGCAATTTTAAAATTGAAAAGGAGTAAAGGAATGAAGCATTTTTTTTTCCCGTGGGAACAGCCTTACTTCACTCTTAAAATCAAAGTAAAAACTTTTCCTCCAAAATGTTTTGCTTTTCACAGATAGCTGTTTGCAATAAAGAAAAAAGCTCTAGAAAAAATCCTACATAATAAGTTCAAATGTAAGGAGATACTTATTTGTGCAATGCATGGTGAAAAGGATTTCCACAGCTTAACCTGATGTTATGAATGGTGAAAACTTATATGGGTTCAAGAAGCCGTGGGACAAAGTAATGAAAGAAAACATTAAATACGAAGGTGTCGCATCTGGTTCAGAAGTCCCTGTTCCACCAACAAGTGGAGGCTGAGGGGATGTGCCAGGAAATGTGTTCCTTGAAGGCCAGCTACCCTGTTATACTCTTCTCAAGGCTTTACTTCTGGCTGCTATTGGAGCCAGAATTTAGTTTTGAGGCATAACCTGGAACAGCTGTGCTTGTGTTCCCAGCAGCTCTGAGAATGCTTTGAGGTGCTGCTTTGGATTGTCCTAAGCTGCATTATATGATCCATGTTGGAAAATTGATTGCCTTGTAATAGAGTTTTATTTTTAACTTTGTGGGTTTTTTGAGAAGACTGTCTGTAGGAACAACTAACACTTTCACTAGTCCATATGGTAAGAAAAGAATCTTTCAAAATCAAAGATAGTCATCTGACTGAGGCTGGAGTAATTCCAGCGTCTGATTCTAAATTGCCCATTAGGGCCCTTTAAGTTATGAACCAGCCCGGATACAACCAGGATCTCATTGCTGTGGAAGCTGTCATGGCCTAAAGTGAATTAATAACCTGACTAGAACAGAGCTAAAAACGGGGCAACCAAATCGGGACTGGCCTGTCTACTACCTTAGGTCAAGCTGACTCTGTTCAAGGAACTGCAAAGAAAGGCTCAGCCCAGCAGCGCTTCCCTGTGCTCTCTGCAGGCCTCTCTACGTCACTGTGGTGTACCAGGGGAAGTGCTCTCACTGCATGCGGATTGGGGTGGCAGTGCCTATCTCGGGAACAGTGAATAGGCTGCGGGAAGCAGTCTCTTCGGAAACCAAGATACCCACTGAGCAGGTAATGGGCAGGTCTCATCCCCGAATGCCCTTCCTTCAGGAGGAGTTCTAAAGCCTTCATCTAATATGCAAGCAATATGTAGAAAACCAAATTTGTTATCCACAGCGGAATGGAGGAAATGGGGTGGTAAGAATTCAAGTTGTGTTTTCCCCTGTGCATTGACTTTTTGAAACCTGGTGACATTAGGATGGCTATCTGTGGAGCGTATAAACTTTCTGTGCAGCCCCGCCTGACAAACCTATGATTCACACGTGCTGGCACCTATGGGAAAGGCACAGGAGTGCTTCTGTGGAAAGTCTTCTAAGCTGTAGGATCCCACCAAAGCCTCTTCACATACTGCCTTTACTGCTTTTCCTTTATGGTAGTCCTCTTCCCTTTTCCTCACTACTGTCTGTTGCTAGAAAGTTTTGAGGAATGCCATCCTTTAGCAGGAAAACTTCTGCCGAGAGATGGGGCAGCTCAACTGGAACAGGTGTTGATGGTTTAATGGGTTCTTGTTTATTTGTGCCAACTCCAGATTGTGCTGACGGAGATGTACTACGATGGGTTCCATCGTTCCTTCTGTGATACTGATGACCTGGACACAATCCATGAAAGTGACTGCATTTTCGCCTTTGAGACCCCAGAGATATTTAGGCCCGAAGGGATCCTTAGTCAGAGAGGTAAGTAGGTAATTCTGCTTAATGCCCGCATAAGGTGGTTGGATGAGGGGGACTTGTTTTGGAAGAGGATACTTGATAAGGAAGCCCCACAAGTAGATGGTGTCCTGATGTATTGAATTAACTCTGAATTTGTCCAGACTCATTCCAGCAGCCTTCATGGTGTTGTCGGCTGGGAGGCTATCAGGAAGTAATGGGTACTGCTTTCTTCCTCTTCTTGGCCCTGATTGTCAGGGCAGGCTGGCTTAATTTGAAAACTCTTGCCAGGCTTAATTTGAAGGTCTGCTAGGGACTAGATCAAGCTACTGAAATTGTTATTTAAAAGCAGATTGCCAGTGATGAATAATTAGTTTCAGGAATGAACAAACACTTTTTCCTTTAAAGCTCAAAAAACTCAACTTCTCCCCGTCTCCCTCTCGGTGACGGGGAGTAACTACAGTCTGCAGGATGAAGGCCCTGAAAGCTCTTGGAGTTTCTCTTGGCTTTTCTGCAGTGACTGATGGTGATGCTGTTTTGCTCCCTCTGAGCTCTCTGCTGCTAGGTGCAGCAGGAGGAGCGAGACAGGCTGCTGGCCTGGCTGGGACTTGCAGAAGCACTATTTGGCAGTAGCTCACAGCGACTAGAGGAAGCAGCGTTTAGCGTTGGGTGGACAGAAGATAAAGACAAATTTTATTATTGAAAGCTACAAGCAGGGTTCTATCACTAGCTTTCCTTGCATGCGGACAAGC
This sequence comes from Apteryx rowi, assembly GCF_003343035.1. Taxonomy (NCBI): domain Eukaryota; kingdom Metazoa; phylum Chordata; class Aves; order Apterygiformes; family Apterygidae; genus Apteryx; species Apteryx rowi. Next base: position 740,869 of record NW_020447408.1, on the reverse strand, counting down.
TGCAAGTACTTGTACRAATTACTGTGAATTATCAGTGAGATGTAAAAATAGTCACTGTGAAAAGTAACTGCTTTTTGAAGTCTTTGTGTGAGTCTTTAAAAAACAAAATAAAATGTTGGGTCAGTCTTGATTTGATGCTAAACTGCTCCTCTGAGGTTGAAGGAATGTTTCTTGAGGGGGGGCCTCTGTTAATGGAGACATCAGGGCACTAATGGCAAATAATAAAACATAAAATATTTCCTTTCTCTTAATTTTTCAGGAATACATGTAAACAATAACCTGAATAACTTGAAATATGGCACTGAGCAATCCCGAACAATATCTTACTCGCAAGGAACAGCAAAGTCTGGAAAACTGGAACAGTCCTCTGCTAGACAAGCAGCAAATGATAAGATTGTATTGCTAGTGTGTAACAGAGCATGCACTGGACAACAGAGCAAAAGGTGACTGGCAGCTTCATGGTTACATTTATTGTTCTGGCTGCTTCATTAATTGACCTGGGATTTACTCGCCATGCAGTGAAAAGACAATAYGAAGGAACTACAGTATCCATTCCTAGCTTGCATTAGATGCTAAAGCATATGTTGATCAAAAAACATTAAGTGCAGCAAAATATTCCTAGTTTCACTGGACTTCAGACAGTCCAGTGTTTTTTGGAAAGTGTTGGATGTCCTTCAGATTGGCCAGCATTCACCTTTAAAGAGCTGTCCTGTCTCAGAGAGCAGCAACATCACCTGATCAAATCGTATGGTGTGTGGAATTTTTGGTTGGAGTGCAAGTAGCGAGGAGCGGGGTAAGGAATGACCTTTGCAATGGCAAAGGCATTTGTGCCAACCTCAGGCCAAGAACTATCTCGGTCACAGAAGTTCGATTCACAGAAACCTATCCCTGTGGGTAACAGAGTTGTAAAGCTCTTCAGTCTAAAGAAAGCAATCTGAGCGTGAGAGGGGAACGCCAGTCTGTTGAAAAGGGCCCTTTTCAATGGGAGTGCTTGGGAAGCTGTAACAGCATTTCCTCAAAGTTAAGCGCCTCTTCTCTAGAGACAAAATGTTTAAATGCCTTGCTTCTGAGGTGTTTCATTGAGAGCATGCTGAGTTTTGTGAGCACGGAGCAAGGAAGAGAATGGCACTATCTTATTTTGAGAGTCTGATTATTGAACCAAATAAACTTTCTATTGCTTCTTCAAATGCTACTCCTTTTTGTAGGTTTGGCTTGCCCTTTGTATTGCATTTGGAAAAAACAATTGCTTGGGATATTCTGCAGAAGGAAATTTTGGAGAAGATGCAGTATTTCCTGCGGCCTACAGCCTGCATGCAGGTGAGGCAAATGACTTGTCTGCTTTGAGACTTCCAACTGTGCAACTTGAAATAAAATGGAAGCCAGTTACTTGGGGTGATAAATATGTTGCGCATGCTGAACTGGTGCCTTCCTGSTACTTCTTTGAGCAATAATGCCCAAGTCAGCCTCTTTGATGCTTTTGTCTGCTATTTGCTGAATGATGCAGGTAAGATTAGACTGATCAGGTGAAGAAACTATAGGCTTCTCTTCCTTTCTACCCCCAAGGAAGTATTTGAGAAATCAGTGACGTTCTCTGTATCTGAAATCATCCAGTAAGTGCTTCTTGCCCCAAGAAAAGTTGAAATGTTTGCTTAGTGATTATATATTTCTGATGAGAACTCCAGCTGGGAGTGGAGGAGTGAAGAGGGGGTGTCTTGTATCYCAAAATTCCTCTACAGTGACTAGACAAAATCTCAGCTGCTATCTGCATCTGTCTACCAGCTGCTTGGTATATGCATATTGTCACCAAGCATAGTGATAACTTTTTGCATTTTCTTTCCTCATGTAAAACACAAACTCCAGGATAAACTCCTTATCAGCCTCTGCAGAGAACAGATCTGCACATATATGTAATTTGGATTTGAGTTACTCAGCTGGCTTGTACTGTCTTCATTGCAGGTTTGCCCATTCAGCTTGCGAGTGGTCAGTGTTGTGGGCATAACATACTTGCTACCTCAGGAGGAGCGACCCCTCTGCCATCCAACAGTAGAAAGGTAAGTCTGGCCCTTGTTCCCAGGAGTAGGGAGATAAGTAAATACGGTTCTCTCTCTGACTTTGCCGAGTTTTTGCCCTATGAACTCCTTTACTCCTTTTCAAACTTGATCTGGGTGGCAGTGGAGGAAGAGTGAAGGGCCACAAGAGAAGTTATGTGTGCATGTAAAAGGTGACAAAGGCTTCAGATTCAAAGGTGTTCTAACTTCCTGTCTGCTCCTCTCTCCAGGGCATTGAAGTCATGTGGACAGGGCGGAACTGCTCATGTGAAGTTGGTGGTGGAATGGGACAAAGAAACTAAAGATTAGTAAGTATGGAGCAGAAAGCCTTATACTGTATTCACTTCAAGGGAGCAATGCTTGTGAATAGCTTGGCACAATGTGCATTGTTGACCTGGGCAGCAAACATAAGACCCTTCAGGATCTCCAACCTTGGCTGTGCCCTGGCCACTGTCTGCAAAGACAGACTGGGGTTGTGTGAACTAAAGTTCTTTAAATTGGAGTCCTTTTCTCTCTAGCCTGGATTTTGTATTATGGAGCAAGTGTCTCAGCTGTGGCTTCCCATCTTCCCCCTGCATGTCCCTTTCCCTACAAATCATATTTGTGTGAGATAATTTGGGGGCAGTGGATCTTTTTTTCAGTCTGATCCAGATGGAAAGTTGGAGTGGGTGCCCACTGAAACTCTTTTCCACTCGTGTTTAGTTATGTTGCTCAAGTGCAATCTCTTGCTAGTCAGCTCTGGCTCCCATGTGATGGGACAAATTGAGGAAATAACTGCTAATATTGCTTTTTACCTTTAATATTTTTTACTGTGTTGCTCATCTGCAACATGGGGAGCAGGTGGCTGTGCTGGTAAATGTGTTGTCTCTCTGATACAGTTTGTTTGTGAATACGGAGGATGAGTATATTCCAGACTCTGAAAGTGTCCGCCAGCAGAGAGAGCTTCATCATCAACCTCAGATCTGCACTTTATCTCAATGTTTCCAACTTTACACCAAAGAGGAACAGGTAGGAAGAAGACTGTAGAGCAGCCAAGAGTCTGAAGGTTTAGCTAGTCCATGTGCTGCCTGAATTCATGTACTCGGCAGAGTAGCTATTGACTTCTGCAAACACTGACTCATTGGGACAGGAGACTAAATCTGTAACACGACACTAGTTATCAGTCCTGCTAAGAGTTTCTCTGCAGCGAGGAGAAAGCTGTGGGGTCTACTTTTTATGTAGATACATGTACGTACATACACACATATATATGTATACACACAAAATAAAAGTATAATATAAAATATATAATGTGTATATATAGTGTATGTGTATTCGTACACATGTGTGTATATATATGTATTTACATGAGAACTTAACTCTTCTGTTTTGCAATTTCCTGTCTGTGAAATAGCAACGTCCTTTTTCAGGCATACATTACAAAAGACTAGAATAGTGTGGCTTCTTCATGAGAATTTGCTGTTCTATCTTAGTTGGAGCAGTTATGTGTTTCCAACCCTGAGGCAGGGTGGGAGTGGGCTGAAGGCAGCTTGCATTGAATCTGTGGACTCACTGAACTGCAGTGCAGTATCCTCTGAACTCAGAAGCTTCTCCAGAAGCATGGCCACTTTCCTCCTTTAGCTCAGTTATTAGTGTAGAGGCTTCAGACTCCTCATCTCACATTGTACATAGTTTCTAGAGAAGAACTTTGTTAACACGTCTTCAGATCAAAGTAAAGCAAGCTTTACATTGTGTGGCCTCAGAGCAGCCTTTTCACGCTTCTTGGAAGAGGGTGCTCTGTGCCTGAGGAAGTTGAAGTGGCAGGGATGGTAATGTGCCAGCAGGCAGATCAGAGATGTGTATATTTGGCCTTGCCTAGAAAATGTAAGCGATCTGCATTTCTTTGCCAGAGATCTCTAATCTGCTGTAAAGGGGGATAGTCCCAGATGTGGACTGAGGACCTATGATTGAGCTTTAATTTCTGGAGCCTTTCTGGTCACTACTTTCAGAGGTGAGAGTAAAAGTTGTTTCACAGCTCATAGCCTCTTTGGCTTCTGAGTTTTTGAGCCCTGGGCTATTGACAGAAGTTCAAGTCATGTTCATGTCTTTGAACAGATACGTTGTTCTTGGTGGACAGTGGAAATCTCAGCAGTTTGTGACTCTGGGCCAGTGGGGCATAGGGAGAAAGATCCCAGTTCCCAGAGGGTAGCAAGGTGTCTAATATGAAATTCCGGGTAGACCTATGTTGTTTTCTGTTACGATTCTTTCTTTGCTCCTGGGAGTTTTCTTGTGAGTATACTTTTACTTGGGCTGCCAAGCCTGTCTGCTTATTGCCTTTGGTTTTCTTCCTCCCCCATTTCTAAGGGGTTGGGGTTTTGTAAGGTGGAAATAGTTTCTCTGCACAGCAACACTGACTAAATTCTGTTATGCAGTGGGAAGTACCTCCTGCCTGAGGCACGTGACTTTGCTTATCGCTATTTTGAAAAGCGTCATTGGTAACCCGGCATTTCCAGTGAACTTATTGAATACTGGAGGTAGATGGGATGTGCAAGTCTGAGTACAGTGTCTGCACTGAGCCTGGGGCAGCAGAGGAGCAGTGAGAGTAAACAGCTGTGTTGGAATTTGGAAACTAATGTCCACTAACATTTCTTCCTTGTAGCTTGCCCCAGATGATGCATGGCGCTGCCCACACTGCAAGCAGCTGCAGCAGGGTAGCATCACACTGAGCCTCTGGACCTTACCTGATGTTCTCATCATACATCTCAAAAGGTTTAGACAGGTAAGAAAAAAAGGTGGACAGTGGGAGAGGCTAAGGAGCATTTAAAATTGCTCTTCAAACAAGCCTTTTGAATAGGCAGTTCTTTTAATTTCAAGTGTACAGCACTGGAAGAGTGCCTAGGTGGACAGCCATGTTCAGCAAACCTTACGGGTCAGGTACATCTGTAGATGACCTGTATTGTGTCTCCGGTTCTAGTCAAAAGCACGTGCCTAGGGAGGAGTATGAAAGCAGGGCAAGCATATATGACAATTCTTCCAAGTACGGTTCCAGCTGCCAGTTGTTTGTGGCCCATAACCAGATATTCTTGATGAGTTTGTATTGATGCTGCAGCCTAGACTCAAGCTGCACAGCTTAGATGATTAACTTCAGCCCTTATGTTATGTACTTTTTTGCCTTTGCCTCCCTCTCCAATCACTGGAGAGAGACGGGCACCTCTGAAGGCCAGTGCCTGTGACCTGGAGCTGGGCCCTGAAGTGGTGGCTCTGCCACGCATATGCGGGAAGCTTTGTGCAGCTCCCAACTGATAAGCTGCATCTGCTGTCTTCTGGAGTTGGTTTAGATAGCTGCTCTTGTATCTTCCTTTCGTGTATACTGTGAGAGCTTTTTTGCCTAAGAATTTTGCTCTTTTTTCTCCTATGTCTGATGGAGGACCACTTCTCAGTCAAAGAGTGACCTGACTATAGCATTCCTTCAGAAGCAGCTTTTCTGCCCCATGCATTCCTCTGTTTTTCAAGCATGGTAGCCTGTCTGCCACTGCAGCTCATGCTGTTCTMTGCTTACACAGGAAGGAGACCGAAGGATGAAACTTCAAAACATGGTTAAATTCCCCCTGAGTGGCCTGGACATGACTCCTCATGTTGTTAAACGCAGTCAGAGCAGCTGGAGTTTGCCATCTCATTGGTCACCATGGAGGCGCCCTTATGGTCTTGGAAGGGATCCTGAGGACTATATTTATGACCTGTATGCTGTTTGCAATCACCATGGCACCATGCAAGGGGGGCACTATACAGGCAAGTATTCTGCAGGTTTGTGTATGGTAGATCTTTTCAGAAAGAAAACAGTTCCATTTGCTGTTGAGCGTCTATAGTTTCTTCCCCTTTTCTTGACAAAAGGACCTAACCTGGCTAACAAGGGGCTGGCTCATGTAATTTGGAGGGATGATTTTTATGACTTTGACCCCTGCTCATTGAGAAATGGAACTATGCTTGTTTACCCCAGATGTCTTACCAGACATTTTTTCTCCACTAAAAAGATGTGAATTCCAGACACGTTGGTAACACCTGTCTTCTCTCTGTGCAAGAATTGCTGTGGTGGCAGCCTTGCATGAGTGGGTGGAGAGTCTGCTGTGTGTGGTCACCCAAATCAGTGGTCCTGGGCATCTGCTTGTGTACAAGTTGCTCAGTTGGATCTTCAGAATGAGTTCTATGTTAAATTATAACATGCAGGGGGTGGATCACAGGTATGTCCCATTTCTATTCATCTTTGCTTTTCTTGAGATCACTGTGGCTTATTACACTACTCTCAAGAAAAAATGATGTTCCTTGCATGTTTCAAAATGCTCCTTCCTGCTGAAAATGGAAAACTTCTTTAGTTGCAAGAGGCAGTTATATGTAAGAGGTATTTGCACGTTACCTATGTGCACAGACAGTTTATTAACCTCTTTGCTTGTTCCAGCAGCTCCTAGAGCAGCCAGAGATAGACAAACAAGTTTGACTCTTAGGATCTGTATGTCTTATGTCTTCACTCAGCCCAGCAGATGTGTGTCCAGTTTTGCCCTCTCTGCCTCCACAACATACTCCTTTGAGTGGCATTGTCCTGGGTAGGCTCAGTCAGGAGGAGATTCAGTGATGGAGGCAGACTGCCACGAATAATAAAACATGAAGTGAATGGAGCCACCCCAAATGGCGTTCTGTTCTGAGCAGTAACACTGAGAATAAATCCTGAAGTGTGAACTCTTTATTTTAGTCTAGCGGTCTCAAGCTTCCTTCCTGCTGGTCAGACTAGAAGAGGATATGTGGCACAATTAAATCTGTTCCTTTTTTTTTTTCCTTCCTCCCCCACTTTGAGTCCATCGTAGCAGGTAAGGTCATGTTTAAGTTACCACACAGCAAACATGGGAGTGAGCAGGAATGAGGAAAGTCTAATAGTAATGTGTTTTCTCTCAGCATATTGCAAAAACTCTGTTGATGGCCAGTGGTACTGCTTTGATGACAGTGATGTTCAGCAACTTTCTGAAAATGAAGTTTGCAAGCAGACAGCATATATTCTTTTCTACCAGAGACGCACAGCAATCCCATCATGGTCTGCTAACAGCTCTGTGGCAGGTAATGCCCCGTTGGCTTTGTCAAAGAGTGTTTGTAGTCTCTCGTTCATAGATCTGCAGAGTTTCTGCCCAGCTCTGCTTAGACCCCTGCTCTCCCAGTCCCAGAATTCACAGTGAATCTTGTCTCTGAGTTGTCTGCCCTACACTGGAGACTGTAGGAAACTTCCCACGTACTCTGTACATGCTTGCCTTCTCAAGGCTGGTTGTGGCAAAGAGGCTGTGGAGATGTGGGAAGCCTCCATGTGTAATTCTGCTCAGAGCTACCCCTGTCAATCCAGTGACTGTTCCTACTAGCATTGCCATTGGTCTCAGGTAAGCAGCCAGCAGCTGAATGTGTTGGTTGTGAATCTGGAATAAGCTGGGAGGCAGATACAGGCTTGGTGACTTGCATCTGGAAAGAACGTGCACTGCGTTTTTGTGGCAGTTGAAATACCATCCTCTGCCTGTGTGTTGTTGCACTGATTCTTTTGATGCAGAGCATATTGGAATGAGTGCTATTCTGTGTTGTGTTTATGATTGTAACTGTATCATAAGAGTAAAGATTTATTCCCTCTTTAGTAGCTGGATTCTGTCGCTGTGTGGAACAACTCTAGAGTCTAGGTGTCTGAACCTTGTGCGGTGTGATACATAGCTTATTCTTGGTGGCCTTGCAAGGATTCATGTGTTTTACAGCTTCATGTTACTGACCTGATTTCTGTGCCTGATTCCTTGCAGGCTCCACAAGCTCTTCACTGTGTGAACACTGGGTCAGCCGTCTTCCTGGTAGCAAGCAACCCAGCATTGCTTCAGCAGCTTCATCACGGCGCACATCCCTGGCTTCACTCTCAGAATCCGTAGAACTGACTGGTGAAAGGAGTGAAGATGATGGTGTGTATTAACACTGCAGTGGATGAGGGGAGTTGGGTCAAAAACTAATTTCTCAAGCCACTAATCTCTTCCATTTACAAGATAAAAGGATAGCTAGGATAGCTGCATAATACATATATGGGACAGTTGTAGCAAATGGGGCCAGCAGGCACTGTCAGTAGGAGCAGATGGGTTATGGCACTGGTGAGCTTTTTTCTGGTTTGAAAGGGTGGGGAAAAGCAGGACAGAAACGTTAAGGAGCTTTTCAAAGGAAGAAAATGCCATCAACTAAACCTGTCAATCAAGAGCTTGTTTTTAGTARTGCATTTTTCTGACTTCCCTGCAGCTCCTTTGCAGGGAGGCTGACGTATTGTTGCTGCCTGGTATAGAGAGCTGTCATGCTGTAGACAATTGCTGTCAGGGAGGAGAGAAGATACGGTAATACACTCATATGTGAAAATAACTATTCAGTTTCTGGCTTTGCCCCTGCTCTTCCATGTAGTGCCTTAACTCTTGAAAATGTTGAGCTTCAAGGGGGCAGGCTGGGCTTCTTGAATTGGTTATAGAGTTGGCCCTGCCATAGTGTTGTGATAACTGTCAAATCCAACCATTGTAGTCAGCTTTCTAAAATGCTTACTGTTGTTCCTTCTTTGTAAATACAAATATATTGCTTTATTTCCAGAAGTAAAAATCCTAGTTTGCCTTTTACAGAAGGATAAATACTCTTTCATACAGATAAATTTATTTCTCGGAGCATAATCATAGTTGATAAACTCATTGCTAGTTTTAAGGGCTTATGAAGTGCAAAAGCTATGTTTGTCCTGCTGCTCAGGGATGAGAGGATAAGCTGGATTTTCAGTTACAACCTTCAGACAGAATTACTTTTGGGTGACCACAGTGCAAGGAACAATTTGTTGGAATTCCTTATGCAGCTCCTCTTAGGCAAGAATTGTGCCTGCAGCAGGCATGAAGAAATCAGGCATACAATATGATGTAGGTGAACTGTGTGTGCCCCTTTTAGGGAAGTGGGGTTTGTGGATGAGTAGGATAAATAGACTGCAGGCTTTGCTTTCATATTAAGAATATTGCTTCCTTTGTCTGCAGGTGGATTTTCAACTCGACCGTTTGTAAGAAGTGTCCAGCGTCAGAGCTTGTCATCTAGATCGTCTGTCACCAGCCCGCTGGCAGTGAGTGAAAATGGTGTCAGGCCCTCATGGTCACTCTCTGCAAAACTGCAGATGCGCTCCAACTCTCCTTCGCGCTTCTCTGGAGATTCCCCTGTACATACCTCTGCTTCCACCCTGGAGAAGATTGGAGAGGCTGCTGATGATAAAGTCTCCACCTCTTGCTTTGGCAGCTTGAGGAATCTGTCTAGCAGCTACTTGGAACCCTGTGATGGCAGTCGGCGAGAGCACAGGACAGTTCGCAGAGCTCCGTTGGCTGTCATGGAAGGGGCGTTCAGGGAAGAGTCTGTTGTAAGGACATCCAGCTCAGATCTTTTAGACGGATTTGATAAAAGCTCTGTGCAGGGAGACAGGAATCACCCTGCTTTGGACCCCTTTGATAACAACAATCAAATTGCCTTTGTTGATCAGAGTGATTCTGTGGACAGCTCTCCAGTCAAAGAGGTGAAAGCCCCCAATGGCACAGGGCTAACTCCAGAAAAGGCAGATGGCACCCCTAAGAAGGCTCACAGCTCCAAGGGAGTTTCTGAGCCGGACAGAAATTTGAGGAAGGGAAGGACAATCTTATCCACCCAGGAGCCCACAGTTTCTCACTCCTCTCCTCCATTAAAGAGTTCCCAGAAGGCTTCCCGTTCCAGAAGCAAGACGGACTCTTCCAGGGCCAGTGGGCGACATGGATCTCCTGCTCTGAGTCAGGCTAGGAAGGAGCATAGCACCAAGTCCCAGGAGGTGGTTGTCCCATCTGCTCAACAAAAACAAAAGTCAGGTTCTTCTCCATCCTCCACAGCTGCCAAGAAAACCCCATCGGGGTCAGTGACTAAGGGCTCTTCTGCTGCAAAGAGCCGGACTTCAGACCGAAGCCTCAGCAGGGAGGGCTCTAAGATAAGTCTGGGGTCAGATAAAACAAGTGTTACCAGCAGTTCAAGAACAAGCTCCCCCCGGATAAGCCACTCCAGGAGTGACAGTAGGGCAGTAGACAGCAAGCATGTGCGAAGTTCCTCTATGGCCAACCTGCGGTCTCCAAATGTTGGTATGCGTTCTGGTTTGAAGAGAGACAGCAAGTCAGAAGAGAAAGGACTGTCTTTCTTTAAATCTGCCTTAAGGCAGAAGGAGACCCGGAGGTCAGCAGACTTGGGGAAGACAACAATGCTCTCGAAAAAGACAGCAGGTAGCTCTTCCAAGTCAGCCAGTAAAAATGTGCTGGAGGACAAATTGGAGAAAGGTGTCATCCCACCAGCCTCTCAAACCAATGCCAATGTTACAGCAAAAGAAAAGCTTGCCTCAAAAGATGCCACGCCCACCAAACATTCTCTGCTATCTAGTCGCAAGTCCAAGTCTTCCCAGCTAGATCCCGGAGTCCAGTCTCCTTCTAGTGGCAAGCAGACTGAAAAGTCGCTGAAAAAATTACCTTCCAGCATGCAGGTGTCTGTACGGCCTTCTCTGGAACCTCAGTGAGATGCTGCAATCCAGGTGTCTTTTCTTCTGCTGAGAAGCTAATTTATTCTGAGCTCTTGTTTTTTTGTTCATGTGCCTAATGTATGTTTTGAGGAGAAGTTAACTGCAAGTTGTTAAAGCGCCTTTTGATTCTGCCATCAAACCAAATAGCCACAGGCAGCCAGCACTGATGCAAGTAGTCTAGCTGGAGTCGTTGTTGAACATGAATGCAGCTGTCCCATAGCACTTGTACAGAAGTCTCTTTATAGAAAATGCAACAACTTTCTTCAGATTCAAGGTTTGAAATCTGAAACCCAGTTACACTGACACTAGTGTGCTTTGTAGAGCTGTGAACTGATATTCCTTTGGTCTTGTTCTGAGCAGGCTGTGTCYGCACTCATGTATGGCCTTGTTCTGAGCTGTGAAGGATGCTAAGGAAACTGAAAAGGAGAGACTGCTGCTTCTTTATGCTCTTTCTCAACCCTCTTTCCCTGATCCCCTCCATTTTTTTTCAAGCTTTCTAAAGGGCAATATCTCAACACTAATGTTGTTTCTCAGGTATATACTCAGCCAGTATAGGAGGGACTAGCATTAGTGGATGGACAGATCCAGAAAGGTACCTGTGTGTCCAYGTGTACATGTATCTGTGTAAGAGATTTCATTTTTTGTCATTCCAACAGAAGAAAGTTTGTTTATAAAGTTGTATTTTTTTGTTGCTGTGTCTATAAAGAGTTTTACTCTATCCATACCTAAGATGACCTCTACCCTATCCTCTCTAGTTGCTTTCTCCCTTCTGAAGTGTTACACTAAGCAACAGAAGAAATCACTAAGCAACAGCTGGTTGCCAGCTAGTGTCTGTGAAAGTACAAGGTGGAAGATTGTTACAGTACCATAGGAGACAGCTATCTTCATGCACCAGAATGGTGGTGACAGGACCTCTGTCATTAAACTCCTGAGAAGAAGCATTTTCTAATGTGCTCAGATTTGTAGTGCTGTGAATATAGCATCCATTATCTATAGGAGTAATGTTTAGATAAGTCAAGTGTTGTCTTGTCTTCTCTGCCTTCTCTGAGCATGCTTTGAACAAGCCTCTTCATGCAGGTTTGGAGGGGCTATACTAAAATACTGTGGAGCAGTTTTTCAAATTTTCTAGTGCAGTGCTACATTCTTTTCTTTGATACGTATTTCTCATGTTCTCTGAGAGGTCTAGCTACCAGTGTTTCACCAAAACTGATCTTGGTTCTTGTTTGGATGACAGTCTCTATCAGGGTTAAAACACTACATCTGGTTACATCTTTGTTTACGTAGACTTTTTAAAAGGTAGATTTAAAAGGTGTAATCTTTTCTAATTTCTGAGATTTTTATTAATGCACTGCATTATTAATAACCATATCCTTTATGAATAGCACCAACCTATCTTGTAGCTTATGACATACAGCAGCTGGGCAGTGCTCTGTGCACAGTTGTCTTTTGAATGAGATTTTTGCCTGTCATACAGTCTTATTTGGCTAAGCATCTTAAGGCATAGCTTGTGGACAGCCCTATTTCTTAATCTTTTCTGTCACTGTAACAAATGGCCCTCAAACAAGTAGTTATCAGCTAATCTGTTCCATCTCCTCTCTTGAGCTGACAYGTCGAGGACCCTGCAGGAAACATTGCTCAGAGGTTTGTTGGGGTGCATTGCTGCTCCTTGATCACATCATCCTCAGCTCACCACACATCTGCAACAGGCTTTTAAGAGAAGTGTATTTTGGGTGTAGCTGTCACCTTGGAGAAAAGGCATGTGTATGTTGAGCTGAACTGTGGGTGCCACAAAGCTCTGTTTAATGTGCAGCTATGAGCCCATGTCTACTATGACCCCTCTTCTGTCCTGATTATGTTTTGCAGTACGTACTTTCATGCAGCCCAGAAGCAATGCCAGTAGCTTGCATGTTTTTACAATATGCTGGACTCTGTGCCCTGGACTATATTTTAAAACCTGAACATGACCATCTCCTCAGTGTATTTCTTCTCCCATATATTGTTTCCTTTTCATTTAATGCAGGAACAAGAAGCAAAGGCTGTGTAACTAGCTTCTTAAATGTATAACTTGGATTATTCTTGGATTATTTTTTGTTATATCTAGCAGAGCAGATAGGATTTACTTCACATTGTACTAAAATGACTCCCTGAAATGTTGATACTGAAGTATTTGTTTAATTTTTTATGTATACTAAGATCTTGCACTGTGTTGGCTCTTCCCATGTAAGCTCTTCCCTTGTAACAACTCTTCTAGAAAGAATGTAATCCTGGCAGCCAGTGCTGACTTGGTTTGGTATCTTTTAATAGACAGAATGTAGTTTTCCTCTGCTTTTTACCATGGGATGTTTGTGGAAGGTTACTTTTATGGAATGACATTTCCCTCTCATGCTGTCATTCACCAAAAAAGTCTTACATGGTATAAACTGGAAGCTGGTTTATGGTTTTTGAGGTGATTTTTGTTTCTGTATTGCATGCCTTTACTGAAGGAAATCTGAAGCCATGTCCGAATTTGCGTTTTAGCTGAATGCCAGTCCAGTCTGTATCTGAGACATGAGAGTGGCAATAGAGCTTGTGTCTAGACAAAATGGGAATGAGAGGTCTTGGTGCCAAGTGCTGATGTTAAAGCCAGTCAAACCTCTGCATTCCTGTGGTATGTAATCTAGCTCTTTTTCTGTGTATTGGTCATAATTCCTTGTGGAAACCATCTCCAGAATCATCTCCTCTGTGTACTCTACCAGTTTGGATATGGTACCTTGTCCCTTTGCAAACAGAAGCTCTGGTGCACAGGCTCCTTGCTTCACAGAGCATGGAATGGACTGAAGAGGGCACACGGACAGTGTCCTCTTCTTTCCATTAATCTTTGTCTCTCTTAGAAGAATCAGCTGCTGTTCTTCTATGGTAGGCTGCTTGCATGTGGAATGCTTTCTGGCTCGGGGGAGGTCTAGATCTAAGGCCGGACTCCTCAAGCAAAATGTCCTGATAGGGCTGAGCCTCATAGAAGATCAACACAGTTTACTAAAAGGGTGCCTTTTAGTTCTTTTTGAATATAAGGCACATACCAGGCAAAATGAGCAAAGCGCGACTGTACAGTACTTGGAATATGCGGTCCGTATTCTCATGGCGGTGTTGACTCCATAACAAAGCAGTGTGGAAAGTAACTGTTTGCTGCCGCTCTGTATCCTCTGCTTTTCAGTATCACAGGTTTCTGGTAGTATATGAACTTCCTTGCATAGGAGAGAGCTAAATGATGTGGGTCCAGGAAACAACAATGTTCCTTACAGCAATCAGGTTTGGCTGTATATTTTGTAAAACCTTGGCTGCATCAGTGGTGAAGGATAAATCTTTCTAAAACCAAATGTAGGTTATCGCAGGCCCTCCTTAAAATCATTTGGGAAAGAGGAACATCAGTCTTTTCTCCTTCCTTTATAGCAGTCTTTTTTCTTAGCCCTTTCATGCATAGGAGTTCCTGTCTGTGTTACATTGTCTAAATATAAGGATGTGACATTATAGTAGAGAGTGCTCCCAAGGGGGTTCTTCCTCATGTCGGATCTTGCAAGTCCTAGACGCCAGCACCACTGTAGCATTGTATATTGATCCTTAAAACAGCGAAGGCCTGCGACTGTTCTGAAGCAGCTATTTGTGAGTGGTCGTGTATTTTCTTAAAATTCAGGTTTGGCTTCAGAAGCGCTCACGTTTGCAGAGGGGGTGTGTTCTGTCACCTCTGTAGGTCTCTGGCCAGCAATCTCCATCCACCCTGGGTGGTGATACATGGGGCCTGTAAGTCTTGGCCGCACTTTTGAATTAGGCAAGAATGGCTGCAGTCTGGGTCTGCTTTATTAGTCAAGTACAGCTATGGCGTGTACTGAATGGCCTTTGGTGTGGTTTCCTTTGGAGAAAGCTATCTTGGTTTGGGAGTAATGGAGTCTGAGATCCAAAGGCTGGTAATCTGGAACCAAAGTTTTGCAGTGCAGTCTTACATTGAGAAATGCTTCGTAAGGGGGAGGTTCAGCTCTAACCCTATTCTCAAACAACCATGTAAGCTTCAAGGGGAAGCAGGTCTTCTGAAAGTTTTTATGATGTATTTCTAATCAACTTTGGATTGAATTCACGTGCATCAGGCCATTCTTAACTCATGTAGATTACCACATCTCTAGTTTGACACTTGCTCCTTTTCCTGGAATAAGCTTTCTTGGTGCAGGAAAGCAGCACCTTCATTCCAGAGCTAGATTACTGCTGGAGTCACCTAAAGCAATTATTTTTACACTTTTTGGGCTGTGTTTTTTGGGTAGTGTTTAGTAGTATACAAATTATAAGCACATTTTCAATGGCATATATTAAAGAGGCACCTTTTATTTGTATTAATCACATTTGATAGACAAATTGGTGCCTGCAGTTCTTGGTAACTCTTAAGTGTCTCACTTTGGATGTACAAACTGTTAACCCTTTCAAACTTACTAAATATGGCTAAATAAAAAAAGATGCTTTAGATAGAAAATTAGCAGCTTAATTACAGTACACTTATCCCACTGTAAGTGCCCTCATCCTCCTTAGATGCAGTTGTTTGCTTTCCAAAGCTGAAATTTGAGCATGATCAACCATTTTTTTCTAAGTAAGGCARTTTTGCATGGCAGTTCTCTTGCTGTATCCCAAATGCATGCACTTATTAACTATGCAAGCATCTAATAAAAACCATAGACTGTGCTTTCAGTATCAAAAGCTGCTAGGTAGACTCTGGAGCACTGTTTTGACTCTGTAGTTCTGTTTCTCAGTGCAGCTGTGTGTCAGCACATAGGAGCATGTACCTGGTTTCCTGCTTTCTTTGCACATCTTTGATTCTTTCCTTTGCAGAATTCTGGATTACTGACAAGACTGGAGTGTAGCATAATGTCAAAGGAATTTGAAATGTTGAAGTGAGAACAAACTGTTTTTCTGTATTGTATTGTTTTTTCTTTTTTTGAACAGGGATAACCTGATCAGTGTTCTGTATGTAGCCTGCCATTTTCTATGTAACTTAATGACACACTCTGTTGTGAGAAGAGGCAGTCATCTGTAACAGTATGAACACTCAAAAAAGAGTTTTTGTTGAATTTCAGCGCTAAGGGAGCAGTTCCCAGTTGTTGGCGTATTGCCTGTACTGGTAATGTGGTCTCCTGCCTGCCTTCCTGGGTGAAGAGCTGTTGTCCAGGACCCAGCTGTGTACGTTGGTGGTTTTATTTCCTGTTCATGCTCCAAAACCATGGTGGCATTTGCTTTTCTGAGCCGTGCTCCTGTTTGGCTGCAAATACCATCTTGGRTTGTTGTATGTACAGCATTGCTGGAGGCAACATGGGGCCAGCCAGGGCCGTGGATTTGTCGGACGGATTGRGAAGAAGGGAGAGCTGCCGGTTCAGGGCGTCTGACTTGAGAGAGAGCTTTCTGAAAAGCCCTCTTAGTGAGCAGCGCATTTTGCTAAGAAAAACTGAAAAGCCCCGGATTCCTTCTGGGCTGCCTGGCTGTGACCCCCCAGGAGATATTGCCTCTTAGTAGACGTTGTTTTCATAGCAGCAGTTAAAGCAGCCAGTACTGAGCAATCGCTGCTCGTGTCTGGGAGACTTCTTGGGCCCCGTTCCCGTTGCGGCATCTGTGCCAGAACCCGTCCCCCTCCTCTGTTGATCAGCGGTCATGGAGAGTGTTTTGAAATTACATTCCAAATAATTTTACTGTAATTCTTTTTGTATCTTTGTCGTTTTCCTACTAATCCAAAATAATTTGGCAGTATCTAATGTTATCTGTGGAGGCAACTGAAATTTAGTTTTAATCTGTGGTGAGATGAAAGTACTACATGGTTTTCTTAATAAAAGCACCATAAAGCATTTACTATTAGGAGCTTTACTTTGTAAAATAAAGGTACATGAAGACTTGTACAATATCTTTATTAGGTCTAAAGGTTTAGGAAGTCTTCTATTTTTTTAAAGGCGATAGCACTCAATTTATCTGCAAATAGTGTTTTTTAAAAGACACAGATTAAAACTAAGTGTAAACACAAATTCTATTTCACTCTAGGCCCTGCAGCACAAACACGTTGCAAGAAAGTTAGTGTTAGGATTGTATGGCATTTGTGCAGTGCAATAAGAAAACATTTTTAGGTGCTACATTGCCTTGGGTAGGGTGACACAAGGGAATACAGGCTACAAGTGGCTAGATTATTTTCTTGTGGCCTTCCAAGTATTAATTTGTACAGATTTGCTCACCAACTGTGCCTCACCATTGGTTAAAATTGAATTTTAAGTCCTATTACAAATGCAGTTTCTCTTCTGGACACAATGTCAGATTTTACACTGGAATATCTACAGTTCTAAAAACTGCATGTCACATCACTGTACACTGATACTGGGACGTGGGGCTTGCCCACACCTTTGATATTCTCTTCTGTATTTTAATGTTTTTGAACTGTACAGTAATCTGGAAAGCAGGCTGTCTTTACTTGGGATTGAACATTGTACCATAAATTTTAAATTATTTGAGGACAAGTGCATGAGACTGTGTCAATGCCTTTTATTATTTATTTGTATGTTTTATTATTCAAGGTGTATGCACTTTTAATATGCAGAATTTATATTTTTATGTTAAAAATCATTTTCTTTCAGAAAGAAGAGTTTGAATATGAGGAATTGGAATTAAGTGAAAAAGGGGAATATGTAATAAAATATAATAAATTTATTACTAGGCATCCTGGCTGAGTGAGCTTTTTTTCAGGTCTGCATYGTTGTCCTCTTCCTGTGCAAAGGTGGCGACTGCTCCACACCCTCCCTGGTTCTCCCGTTCCGCTCCGGTCCCTCCTGCCGCTCGCGAGACATGCTTCCTGCGTGGTGTCTCTTGCTGCTGTTTGCCGGTGGATCTAGTTGCTTCCCCTGTGCCTGGGACCCCTTTTGAGCTTGGTCTGGGAGCACCGTATTTTCTTGCTTTGGATCCGCCTCTTGGTTGAGCGGCGTTTCCGCGGTGTGTGTCCGGCCTCCGGCTGGTCCTCGGCGGTCTTGCCCGCTGCTCCGGCTGTTGGGCAGCTGCTTTTGGCTGGCGCTGACTTCCCGGCAGAAGCAGGGCATCCTGGCGGGCCTGTGCCCCGGCCCGGGATCCCCACGGCAGGGCCGCCCCGCCGGGCTGCTGGGAATATCCCTGCTGCAGCCACAGCGTGGCACAAGCAGTTTGTTCTCCCGCAGAAATGCCAGCCTGGTGGCTCCCGGCACCGCTGACAAATCGACTGAAGGATTTTGATGCTGTGGGCTCAGTGGGTTTATGTTCAACTTAAGCTGGACTTTCCTGGAATTTGTTCTCTGGCGTGCAGTGCAGACCAAAGGAGGGACCTTAGGAACTCTGTGCTTGAATCTTTTTGGTGCTTCTGATAATCGCACTTATCCTCAGGGGCTTCTGCCTGTGCCTTCCCCCCTGCCCCAACAGGGTCTTTCCTTGCAAAGCCCCTGCGGCTGAGCGAGGAGCTGTGAGCAGTCCCCTGCAGGACTTGGATGCCACCTGCCAGATGGGCACTGCAGCCCATAATCAGAGAAGGGGTTTTCTGGGTTGTTTTTGTGYAGTTTATCTAGCTCTCAGGGAACTGTTCCAAAATTTCTGAAGCTTAGCAGCATACTTATTTCTTGCCTATGTGTGTTTACATATGGTCCTGGTGATGCTTGCCAGCAAGGAGTGCTGGAATTGGCAGGGTTTTGTATGTGCGTAGGGTAATCCCCGTGGGCTTTTAGTCYGTTCTTTTAACCACTCAACCATGATAGCTCTACCTCTATTTAATCCCAACTCCATACAGGCCTGGGAGGGGTGTTTGTGTGCTCGTGAACTTCCTTGTGTGTAATGAAAAGGGTTCCCCTCCCCTTCTCTAGGAAAAGAAAGAAAACCCAGGAGGACGAGGCCTAATTCCCGAGTGCTGGGGAGGGGAAAGTCTCCTACCATCCTTCCCCCTGCTCATTTTCCCTGACTTGTCTCTCTCTGCAGACCAAGGTGTCCTGCTGGTGTCCGGCTGGGAAGCTCTCCTTGTGGCACATCCGGAGAATGGGATGCAGAACCTGGACAGAGCCTTGCTTACGCTGGTGAGTTTTGCCTCCAGGTGCAGGGGGATGCAATCCGGCTCCTCCTAAGGATTTGGGGGCTCATTCCTGGATGGGCAGAAGGTGGGAATTTCTCAGTCTGCCCTGTTGTGCCTAACTTCTGGGCTTGGTTTTCAGTGTAGCTGCTAGATCTCTGCATGTCATCTAGGGTGTCTGAGCTCTCTAGAGCTGTACRGAAAGCTTAGGCCTTTGCTTGAAGGCAGCTGCCTCAGCCTTCCTGGCTCCTTTCTGTCGGCAGTTCTTTGCTCGTGGGCTTTCGGTCTCTATTAGAGACCTGCGGTAGCCGGCGCTTTTCTCTCTTCGCAGATAGCTGCAGGACTGTCTGGAAGGCGCTGATGTATTCTCGTGTGGGTCCCATGGGTTCCTGCCCTCTTGCTGCATCTGCGTGCCCGCTTAGTGCCAGGATCATCCACGCTCCAACCAGCTCTGTCCCGGGCTGCTGTTGGAATGCCACGCACAACTTTCTATTTACAGTCTGATATTCTATTAGCCTTTTTTAATGGTTCTTTATTGAACTGAGGCTTAAACTGTGTAAGACTGATAGTAATAGAACATTTAATTGTGTGCTTGTCTAACTCTGTCCTAATTAAATATTGTTTTTCATTTAGTAGGTTATGCAGTGATGGTTTTCCTGTCTTGGAGGAGAACGTGGGCCGCTCTGCGGGAATGTAGATGAGCTGCCTCTTGCAGCCTTTGTGCCTTGCCTGTACAATGAGGACTGGGTTGAGGCAGGAGGATAGAGGCGYTGCTGCCGGAGGACTGCCAAAGGGAGCATCTCTCCGCTTGAGGCTGACTGCGGCTGTCTGCGGGTGACGCCCTCGCCTTGGTGAGCTGCTCGAGCTGTGACTGCAGCAGGTAGGTCAGGCTGTGAAATCAGCCCTGGACTCGGGTCTGGGGGGTGAACAGTGACTGCAGTACTGCGCAGCAAGGAGAAAAAGTCCTCAGGGTGCTTCTATGCGTCTTGCTGCCTTTCTCTCCAGTTGCCTGTGTTGTCCCATCTACTCTGACCTGAAAGGTCCCCAAGCCCATCTTCAAATCCCTGCTGGTTCTCAAAGCTTTTCAGTACAGCACTGCCAAACCTCATTGACGGTGCAGTCGCAGTAGGCTCTGCGTTCGCCTGACCTGCTCTGTGGACTTGGGTGAGGGGAAAGCTGCAGGTGCCTGCACGCACGGCCTTGTTTCTGCTGCACAGGGGAATAGTCTCTTCCCATCCTGGGCACTGTGGGAGAGGTAAGGGAGAGGTGGGCCTACGGCGAGAGTTTAGTTCACTGCTCACTTAAAATAACATCCTGTCCCTAGGCACACACATCACTTGCTGTGGAGGAGGCAGTATGTCCCTATGCGCTTGCAGAGCAGGAGTTCTGGGCCAGTGAATTCTCCTTCTGGGCTCTGCAGGGCTGAGATGTGCTGGAAGCTGTCTTAGCTCATTTGCTGTGTTGAGTCTTGTGTTCTCCTGGGCCCTGTACAGGAAGATTGAAGTGTAGGCCCAGTCCCCTTGCTGGAAAGAGCTGGGATTTCCCTTACAAATATGCTGCTGCTGACACATGATATGCAGGACCTTGGGGGGGGATGCTCAGATATCACTAGTTTTAAAAGAAAAAGGCTGAAAGAAGCTTATAAAGTGGCATGATCTGTGGGTTCCACCTGGCTCTTTGAGAGCTGGGGCCCCTGGTGCAAGCTGGAGCTGCTGCCTTGGAGGGAAGGGAGGGCCTTCTCCCGGTTGCCTGGGATCGTCATTAGGGACAGGTAAGAGGGAGCCAGCAGCAGGGCCCGTGACTGACGGGCTTTGAGGTGCTGCTCTGGTGTCTGCTGAAGTTTGGCAAAGTCCCTTGGGCAAGCTGTAGCTTGCCCAGGGTGGTTGGTGCTTGTGTTGGAGTCCGGCCGCCCACTTGCTGGGGTCAGAGGAGAGTCCCTATACTGCCTCAGGTACGAACGTAGTGATGTCTTCTGCTTGTCTGTGCTGGAGTTTGCATGCTCTGGGCAGACGCTGCCTTGTCCGCTGTGTTTGCGTTGGCTACTCCGTGCTGCATAGCCTGGGCTTGGTGGGCCCAAGTATGCCTGCCTCTCTTCTTTTTGCCTGTAAGCTGCTGGAAATCCCTCAAACTGGCCCTGTGGAGGCTTGGTGTCCTGGTTCAGCCACAGCCCCTACAGCTTTGGGCTTATTCCCAAATAATATATTCAGTGGTGGCTGGTGCTTGTGTTTCCACAAACCTGTATTTAAATGCAGTCTTTGATATTCTCCACACCTTCTACTCCTATGTGTGTATTTTTGTCTTCCCACACTTCCTGAAGATGCAAATTCACACATGTGCCCAAGTATATCAAAGCAGCACTTCAGCCTGAGGAGCAAGCGCGGAGGTTAGGCACTGCTGGTCGAGTTGCTTTGTTCTGGCTGGGCAGGTACTGTCGGTTGGCAGCTCCGGATGATGGAGAACACGGCTGGGGCAAGGACCTTTGCGCACACAGCGCTATCTGGGTTTCCATCATGAGCTGTGGAGCTACCCCATGGGGTGTAGTTAATGGAAAGACTGGCACAAAGTTATTTTAAGGGCAGCCACTGCACGTTGCAGAGAAACGACTCTCAGTGTGGGCTAATTTTGGAGTCATGGCTGACWGCTGCTATTCACTTGCTATGTTGCTACAGCAAATGTTTCACTCTGCAGGGAGTGGGGCAGGATGGTCAGGCATTTCCTCTTCAGCAGACTTGTTTACAAGCAGCTACATGTGGGGTTGATCTACTCGAGGAGTCAGAATTGGGGTGAGGGGATAAGATGGGGCATCTCTTCTGCTTTATTCTGGCCAGTTTCGGGGGTGAGGCAGTTTTGCAATATACTTTCTGTGTGAAGAAAAGCCTTAGCCCAGCCCCCTTATACCTGCAATAGCTTGTTTTTCCTATAAATCTTGTTGCCTTCCTGTCTCAGGGCTTCAGACTACTGTCATTTCTCTAGCCCTGGGGATAGCATTAAAACATYGAGTTGCATGACTTTATTGATAATCTCCATCTCTCTGGCCAGAACTGGGGAAGGGCAGCTTTGATCAAGAGCGCTGGCTGGAAGGTGCTGTGCTCCGAGCCAGGCAACAGTCCTTTCAGGTGCAGTCTGCAGAATTGATCCACGTGGCTTGTCCCTGCCTCGGAAAGCTGGCAAGAGTCTGGCAGGGAGCCCAGCATCACCCGTGATATTGGAGCTCCAGTTAAAACGAAAAATGTGCACGTAAGAGACTGTTCTGCCTTTTCTCTGATTGCACTGAGCTTTAAGTTGCAGAGCTGGCCCCTGTAATCACTTCCAGCAGCCGGTGCTAGAACTGGCGCCCAGCTGCTGAAGTTCCCCAGCCRACTGGAGTCCCCACCGGTGACAGCACTGCTGCCCTGCAGGGCTGCAGCTGGGGAGCTGGGACATTGGGGCACCACAGACTGCTTCCAAAGGGGGTGTGAGAAGGAAGCAGACGCTGGATCTCCCTCAATATTCCCAGTACAGGGAGCTGCGCCTGCAGGGGAGGGGGTTTGGTGGCCGCTGTTCCCATCCGAGTCTGCGGGCACTGATTCTTCCTATTTGGGATCTTGTTACAAATGCCTCTGCTCTCTACTGCAGCCTGGCCTYGTGCATGCCTTTTCTCCCTGGCTGGTGGGTTTCCGAGCTCGTGACTTGCTGCGTATGGCGCTCACTACCTGTCTGCTGCCCACAAGTCTGAGTCTGTTTTTGGAGAGCAGCTATCCGTGGTGGCCTCCAGTTGAGAGCACACCAGCTCCTCAAGGTAAGCGTGGTTGTTCCTGGGGCAGCACCAGTCTCGGCATTAAGGAACCAGTTTGCCGAGTCCCCAGAGCTGCAGGGCATGGGGGATGTGGCTGGGGGCTCTGGCTTCGTTTTTCCAGTCCCGCAGCAGAATGGCTGAACTTAGGAATGACATGAGCAGGGTCCTGCCAGCATCAGGGGCACTTGATATGGCAGCGTTAAGTTACTAAATTAAGTGGTTGCTATAAATGAATGGACTGTGCCCCCTGATGCAAAGGGAGCTGTGTTTACGGGCCTGGGAAGACTGAGGTCACCCATAAATCTCCCCTTGGGCCCCAAATCACAGGTCATATGATGAGCTCTTGCCAATCTACCATGACCCAGCTATAACTTGTGGTTATAAACAAGTTAAAGGTTAGCTTGTTTACCAAAAGCCATGCTGCATTACTGCTTGCCCGGGAGTGTTCCTTGGGGCCTGAGGGGGGATATGTGGGCACCACCAGCTCATGCAATGTAATCGCAGATGCAGAGGGTCTGGGGCATCCTCAAGTTTGGTCCAAGCTTTGTCCTGTCCCTCTGGAAATAGAGAGCCGGAGCTGAACCTCCTGGGGCAGCCCATGAGGGTTGTTGAGTGGAAAGAGAACACCTCGTGATTGCACTGGGCAGTCGCAGGAAACAATGAAAGCCATATTTTCATTACGTATGGGAGAGCATAATTACTTCATGTCTTGTATGGAAATGGRGATGACAGATGTCATATTAAATCATGGGGTCATCACTTATTTATAGGTGATTACATTAAAGATATTAATATAGCCAAAGGCTTTGCAGAATTAGAGTTAATATATTTTTGTTTATTATATTTGCCARTATTTCTCCAATCTAGCCAGGTTTTTATGGCCATTTATTAAATAGAGAGCCCACTGCAGTTCCCTTAATCTAGCTGGGAGGGTAGTGAGAGGACAATTGGAAAACACTTGAGAACTTTGATCTTCAAATGATTAAATTTTATTGCTGCTTTGTTTATGAGGAGTCCATTGTAGGTGCTTTGTGCTCTTTGAAATGAGGCAAGGGTAAGTTAGGACTTGAGTGGTTATTAAATCTAGGTCAACAGGGGAGGCCAGGTCTCGGTGCAGAACATGGGCCTGCAGATGTTCGGCTCCTCGGCCAGGATTACTGCTGTGCTAAGCCAGGATTAGATTACTGTGAAACGAGGCAAAGATTTCYGACACCCTGGGGGAGCTCAGGAGCGGTGGTGCCCTCTGGCCAGGTCTTGCCGCGCTGTGGGGATGCGATAGCTTTGCTGACCCACGTTGTTCTCTGCTTTGTCTCTGCACCCCCGCAAGTCTGATCTCGGGGCCGGAGAGGGTGCCTGCCCCGAGGAGCTTGCCCTTGGCACCTGCCGTGCGTTTGCACACAGACGCTGCGGTCCCGGCCGTGCTCGGGCAGTTCCCGTGCGGCTTTGTGCTGTTTCTCCTTGCCGTTCCCCGTTCAGCCCTTCCCTCGGCGCCGCTGCGCACCCCCGGCCTGAGTGTAGCTGTGCTCTGTCCTGGCATGCCGCTGTGGCAGCAGACCCTGCAGGAGCAGCTGCACCCCCCGAGCCCCCGTACAGGCGAAGGGGTTTGCAGAGCTCTGTTTTACCCTGGCTGCAGCTGTGCTGGAGGCTGGGGCTGCAGCCGGTGCCCTGGCTGGTGAGACCGTGCTCCGGGCTTGCGTGGGGTGCAGCAGCCCCCCTTCCCTCCCTGCGAACGCAAAGATTGGCTCCGTTGCTTTCGCAAATGCATTTCTTGAATGAGGAGTGACGATTCCCACCCTGCATCGAGCTCCCAGATTCGTGCTGGACTTCACCCTTTCCTCTGGTGCTCAGCCCACACGGCAAGTTCAGAAGGACCCCAGTCGTGGTGCTGCTGTTATCCCTCGAGCACGTGTGCTGGCCTCGGAGCCAAGGTGTTGCGGAGGAGAGACACGGGCCCTTTGCAGTGGCGTCGGGTGCATGGTAAAGCATGGATGGGGCTGGGGCTGGTCCTTGGCTGTCTCTGCAGGGGTGATGTCTTTACGAAAGAGATCCCCAGGAGAAGGGGCACTGCCCCGTTCCCACTCTGCCCCGGTAAGCTCTATTTTAAGGACACAGTCCAGTTCTTGCTCCATCAGAGAGCACAGGCCCTGCTGAGGGGTTGGTCTGAATTCCCCTGCAGCGCTGTGCAGAGATACGGGTGCATTTGTGAATGATTTGCCTGCGGAGCGTGTGCAAGCAACCTTCGCAAGGCCCTCGCCTTCCTGCCAGCGTGAAAGGTCGCCGTGATTAGTACGGGGCAGCGGTAGGTGCGGGCTGTGCGGCCTCGCTGCCCCAGCACCGGCCGCGGCCCTGAGCGCAAGCAAGCGCTCTGACGAACACCGTGTGCGTGGGGGCAACCCGGGCTGCTTCCGCCGCCAGGAGCTCTGCCCCCGGGAGCCCAAACGCGTGGGCTGGTCGGGCCGCAGGGCAGGAAAGCGGCAGCGTTCCTGCCTTGCCAGGAAGGGGGTTAGTTATGCTGATTGCAGAAGACAAGGGCAAGGTAAATAGATGTGCGAGTAGTTGCCCGTTCCCTGGAATTAGGTGCTGTGTTTTATGATATTTTATTAACACCCAGCTGCCTCTCTGAGAGCCAGAACAAAACCTAATCTTTGGAGGCCGTCAATAAATTATAACATATTAGGCACTGTCATCGGTACCCTTGGACTCCTAAATTTTGTTCTAATTAGAGTATCACTTTTCCTTTCTCAGCACTTTTTCCCCTCTGCTGGGTATCGATCCTTCCTCTGTGGGGATCTGACCAACTGTTGACAATTTATGGTAACATAAAACTAGTACCTCTTACAGCAAAAACACAGCTTTTAATAAAAACCGCTGACACCAGCCTCTTGCTGGCAGCCTAACCTGATTACCAAATGGATTTAGCAGTTAAGGCTGTGCTGATACCCTGGTCATTTTGCACATAGGGATTTTTACTGTAACGCTTAAAAGGCTTTCAATTGTCATAATATTTCATAAATACATATGTACCTAATTGAAAGCTACGAGGCCGATAGGAAGTATCAAGAGAGCTATTGAAACCTTGTCTGGCTCAGGGATGCTCGCAGCTTTTTTAGACAGTTAATTGGGGCATCTGCAGGGCTTGTAAGATTGAGTTCCTGATAAAAATCACTCTGTCTGACAGGGAGAAGTTTACGTGCAGGTTCTTATCATATGCAGAGAAGAGATTGATGATACTTGGGAGCTCTGGTGCGCTGCCGTTAACATCCGAGTGCAGTGCAGTGCAGTGCTGTGCTGATAAGAGGTGCTCCTCGGGCGGTGGGTCAGACCGCTGAGGGTCCTCTGGCTCTTGCTGTGCTTCACGGGCTTTAGAGGTGGCTCCGTCTCCTCCACTTTTATGTTGAAAAAGCCCCTACTATGGGTTTGAAAAGAGTCTAGTCTCACCTTGGTCCTTACCTTGGCTCTTCCCTGAGGAAAGCTGCTTGGGAGCTTAGAGCTGGTGGTTGCTCGATTAAATTGGAGCTTTTGAGAAGACTTTGTGCACAGCCCTTCAAGTGCTGGTGGTGCCCGTGCCTTGTCCTCCTCCGAGCTGCTGGCCCGCAGGGTGGGAGGCTCCGGTCCCYGCGCGCCGCAGCGGCTGCCGTGGCCCGATGGCTTGTGCCAGCGCTGCCTCCTGGAGAGCGCTCCGGCCAGGAGGGATGGGGCCTGCACGGTCACGGCCGTGTCTGTCTCCTGGGCAGCCCAGACAGCAGGAGCCTGAAYGCTGCCGACGGCGAGGGGTGTCCGCTGTGCCGGCTGGGAAGCCGGTCTCGCCGTTCCTGCCGTGGCCGCGCGGGACCAGCCGGCACGGGCAGCGCCAGGATCCTGCCTCGCGGACACGCTGCTAGCACAGATGTTTCCTTACGGCAAGCTGCTGGCGTAGGGTGGGCTGGCAAAGCGCATCTGCTTTGCTGCACTGGCAGCCGGCGGCGTTGCCCTTTGCCGGGCGCTCGGCGCCTCCGGCTGCCTGCTCGCGACACGCCGGCATTAACTTTTCATGTAGCTGCTGAGCGGACACGCGTGCTCGTTTAGCTGGCGCAGACTGGTCAGGGACATAACGAGCGACATGCAGAAGCGTTTGGAAGCATCGTCCTGGTGCCGGGTTTGGAGAAGGGAGACGGGCTGCCGCCACAAAGCAGATAAACAAACAATCCCAGGAATTATTAAGTTACCAACTGAAGGCCCTTTTTCTTCCCACCCTGGCTGCAAGTGTTAATTAGGTTGGAACTAGTCCTGCCCCCTGTGCTGGAGCYGTTTCAGTCGGGGAAGCGAGCGTGCCGTTGGCTGCTGGAGCAGTTTGTCAAGTCACTCGCATGGTCCTTCTTCCACATTAGTTTAAGCCAGTGAAAAAATAGTAAGAAATCTCATGTCTAACGTAATGACATGAATTTTGTAGTAAACGAATGCATTGTGGATGGCTGTATATTTCCACTCAGTCCGAACAAACCGTGATGAATTGATCCTTCCTAAAGGTATTGAATATTTCTCACGCTATTCATCAGCCCCACGACAAATACCTCTGTCAGCCCCAGCTGACATCCTATTTTAAATACCTCTTCCAGGGCACTGGTGTAGAGGAGTGGCTGCTTGGGAAACAGGGACCTTATCATTTTTTAATGCCCTGCAGTTCTCGGGCTTATGGAATATTTATAATGATGTTATTTACCAAAGAAGCTGGTGTGCTTGCAGGAACCCCTGGCTGGCTACTCCGTGTGCATCTCCCACGGCCGTTCCCGTGGGCGGCTGATGGCCCCGTGGGCATGTAGTCCTGACAGGGCCAGTCCTGGCCCAAAATGCCGCAGAGTCGCAGGATGGTCAGGGTTGGAAGGGACCTCTGGAGACCATCTAGCCCAACCCCCCTGCTCAAGCAGGGTCACCTAGAGCAGGTTGCCCAGAACCGTGTCCAGATGCCTTTTGAGTGTCTCCAAGGAAGGAGACTCCACAGCCTCTCTGGGCAACCTGATCCGGTGCTCAGTCACCCTCACGGGACTGGAGGGAGGTAGGTGGTTCCCAATACGTGTTGGGCTGAAGGCCCTTGCCTGGGTTTCGGTCTCGTCCTCCCTCCTCCGTGCTGTGTCCCTGGGGCCAGCCAGGAGCGGCGGCTGCTTCCGAGCTCGTGGGCCGGGAGGCGATGGTGGGGATGGAGCTGGCGGAGGAGGGCTCTGGTTTGGGGAAGCCTCCGAAACCTTTTGCTTGCCCCAGAGCTGAATCCCGCGGGGGCCCCTCCGGAGCCTTTCGCCACACCGCAGGGAGCAACGGGTGTGCGGGGACCAGCGTCGGTGTTGGTTCTGCCGGGCTTTTCCTTTGGGAGGTCGCACCCCGCTCCGGCCCCAGAGCGAGGCTTCCTGCTGCGTTTCGGGGCCGCGAGGGAGGCCCAGGGCCCGGGTGGGCTGCCCTTCGCCCCTGCTCTCCGGGGGCTGAGCACCAGCAGCCGGATTGCYGCCCTCCGGAGCCGCTGCCGCTTCTCCTCGGCTGTGCTGCTATTCCCACCTCTTCCCGCTTGTTCCCTCCCAGCCCCTGTTCCAGGGCTAAAGGGACAGTCTCCGTGTAATACATCGCTATCAGCTTGTTCTTTGGGGTGTCACAAATACTGTAACATCTGCTCTCCGTGCCATTTGCTTCCATCTAATTCTTTTTTTATTGAAATGAGTTTAAATTGTCTGAGAATATATTAGATTACACTTTCCCCGAGGTTAGCACACTTGTATAGATGTGAATAAACTGCACAGTTAGCAGCACTCGCATGCTCTCTCGCTCCCTTTTTTAATCTAAAAGAAGCCAGCTCCCTGGAGAACTGGCGCGTTTCCTAACGACCTTAATGAGTTTCCATAGCTGAGGTCAGATTATCTAGAAAGGCTGGTAATGGCAGGGCAGGAAGGTGGTTCTCCGCACTGCTGCAAGTCTCTGATAGCTTTGTACTCTAAACTGTAAATAAAGCAGAATTTGATAGCTCTGCCTGGATCCGTGATGAATACATTTTCTGCTTTAATAGGCAGAAGTGTATGTATTGCAAAGCAATTCATGAAGACCATATGACAGTCTTTAAGCATTTTAATATTTTGCAAATGATTTATCATTGGTAATGAGCAGATGATATACTCCACTTCAAGGGTATGGATTATCTATTAAAGTCCCCATGTAAAAGGCAGCTGCAAATGACATATTGCTAACAAAATGGAAATACAACTTATCTTTTGTTTAACAGGAGGGGTCAAGAGCCTCTGCCACAGTTCAGGAGATAACCTGCCTCTTCGTTCTCTCGCGTAATGACGTCTGTAAATATCTCCTGCGCGCGGGTATTGTGCCGCGCCGGCTCTGATCCTGCCCCTGCTCCCTGTGCGCTTCCCGTGGCTTCGGCATATTGAGCCGGAGCTTATTTAGTGCTTAGTTAAGAGCTGAGGGTAGCATTGATTCACTCGCTCCTGCTAGATTAGTCTGCTGTCTGTGATATCCCCTCTCCAGGGCTGTCTATGCTCTGAGTAGTTTGGGAGAAGTCCGCTTGCTTATTTATTTCTTTATAAAGCAATTCATAAGACGGGGCTGCAGAGCGGCTCGGTGCCGCGGCTGTGACGGGGCCTTTGCTCCCTGTCCGCACGCTCTTCTCCCCGCTAGCCGGTCTGTCGCCTCTCCCCCTCTTCCAGCTCTGCGCGGGGCGGCATGACCCAGCTGATAGATGCTTCCAGCTCGGTGTCCCACTGGTCTCGTATGCGACCATTATCCCACTTTCTGCATTATCCTGCACTTTTCTGTCCTTTTTCTCGGGCATCCGAATGTCGTCTGTGTTGCCTTCGGAGCGTTGTTGCAGAGTGACAGACGCTTTCTTTCAGCCGACTGCGCGGACTCCAAGGTCTTTTCCTGGGTGGTTACAGTTAATTTAGAATCCATCACGTCCGAGCGGTTCAAATGGTTCGCTTTAGAGCGCTCCACTGGGCGTTCATCTGCGCAGATCTTTACTTCTGTCCCCTCGCGGGTCTGCCTGGGTTTGCTAGCTCCTTCCAGGATGGTGGATCGGATTCGGCTCTTGATGCCGGTGCCGATCTGGAGCGGCTGTGTTCCCCTCTCCGGGTTTGCTCCAGGAGGACACCGGCATGGATGCACACACAGAGTTTGCATTACGGTGAGCAGGGCATCGCGAGGAGCTCCTCGTGGCCAGGGGCGTTTCACATCTAATGCGATGGTGCCGGTGAAGCAGGTTCTAGTCTTGGCTGGGTCGTGAGCAGGCAGCGATGAGGAGGGAGCGCGTTACCTGAACGCGAGCTCTGCCGGAGCGGCTGGAGCAGCCGCGGTGGGATGTGGGCCCGTGGAGCCGGAGGTGAGAAGGAGCGATGGCCGCATCCGAGCAGCCCGGCTCGTGGCATGCTGTCCTGCTGTGGGACAGGGCAGCTGGCTGCGGCGTGCTGGCTGCTGCCCGTCACTCTCGGGCACGCTCGCTCCCCTCCTGCTCGG
This sequence comes from Apteryx rowi, assembly GCF_003343035.1. Lineage (NCBI taxonomy): Eukaryota > Metazoa > Chordata > Aves > Apterygiformes > Apterygidae > Apteryx > Apteryx rowi. Next base: position 710,933 of record NW_020447408.1, on the reverse strand, counting down.
CAGCTCCCCTCTCGGCTGTGCTCCCCGGCGATTTTGGGGCTGGCGGGGGGCGACGGCAGCTGGGGCGCTTGCGCAGCCTGGCCTGGCCTCCGTGCAGGAGGAGCAGGGGTTTCACCCAGCGGCCTGCAGATTCCCTCCGGGTGATGGGGCTTCTCTGGTCTACCCAAATCCCCAGGGTCTCGGGGGCTGGTGCAGCCAGGGGCAGAGCTGCTGGACCTGAGGTGCTCCGACCGCTGCTGCAGGAGGAGAGGCTGCTCCAAGCCGAGGGCTCCAGCACACCGGCCCGGGATGTGCAGGCTCCGGGGACGTGCAATGCCGCAGGGCCCCCGCAAACAGGGAGGGAGCGTTGGGTGACATTGCACCGGGAGGGGGTGGCGGGACGGGGAGAGGACGCCGGCAGCCCTGCAGGTGCATCACCCCGGCGGGGAGCACGGCGCTGTCCCCAGTCGGGCTGCTCTGCGTGGCCCCTCGGGGTCCCCTGCCCTTTCCCRCTGGGAAGCAATTTCTCTGGATGTGGCTTGTCAGTGCTCACCTGTGGGAGCACCCGTGCAAGCACCTGTATGCCTGAGCATGCGTGCTGGCCGGGAGAGCCAGCCCGGGCTCGCAGACATAGGCTGTCCTGGCTGTGAATGTCGTAAATACAGCTCGCGCCTAGGTATTAATTCATTTTAGAGGGTTTTCTTGTCGTATGGTAAAAAGTAAAATTGTATTTCTCTAGCATCTGTAAAATAGTGCAGTAGGCTGTCCTTGAAACTGAAATCATTGGATTTCCTTAGGCTAACAGTAGAAAACAGTAAATCAGCATGTGGTTTAATATTCACCAGTAATTTTACTTCCTGTACAGACAAGCCTTGATCCCAGGGAAAACTCTGCTCCGGTGCGGCAAGAGCTGCAGCTGCCCGCTCTCCCGTTGAGCCGCTGTCAGAGAGGGAGCAGGGCTGTCCTAGAGCCCAGACCCCGCGGTGGAGCGGCCGGCCAGCACGGCGTGCACGGCAGAGCAGCGGGGAGGTCCCGGAACCGCAGCCGGCGGCGGTGCCCGGGATGCTGCGCTGGTGATTCGTGAGGTGCTGTCGCAGGCCCTTGCCCAGCTGCTGCGTTTCGGCTGCCCGTGCCCCGTGCTGGCATGACCGTGTGTATATGTGTGTATGGAGGGTGCTTGTTGCACACRCGTGTGTCCCTGCCACCGGGAGGTGCTGGTGGAACGGCGCTGATCCCGCGTTCGTGGGGATGCGCGCGGCAGCCCCGAGCAGCTTCCCCGGGCGCCCGGCACCTTGCAGACTGGTCTGTCGCCTGTAATTGAATCTGGCCTGTCGCGGATTAGCACAGCAATCCGCCGGAGGAGCCGGGCGTTGTTGCGCCGTCACCTCCGATAGCGCCTCCGCCGCGCCGCTGCAGCCGGGGCTGCTCCTCCGCCTGGGAAGGAGCCTGATGCTAATCTGCCCAGGCGGCAGTTCGGCTGCTCGAGATGGTCGTGCGCCGCGTTTGCAAACAGCGGCGGAGGGAGACGTCACCCAGGCAATTGCGCGGCTGCTCGGGGCTCCTGAACACGCGGAAACCTGAGCCAGGGCCCCGCGGAGCGCTGCCGCTCCGGGCCCCTGTGGCGGGATCGGCCGAGCCCTGGCTTCTCCCTGGGGCCGGGAGACGGGGGGCGGCACGGGGGTCTCGCCAAGCGAGAGCTGCTGCCGCCTCTCTGGGACAGAGCAGCTGGGAATTTCTGGGCTAAACGGGCCCCAGAAGTGAATTTTCAAATCCAGAGCAGCACTGGAGGGCGAGGGATGGGATGTTCTCCTGCTAGGTGTCACTGAGCCYGGGCCGGGCTCCTTCCCGGAGACGGAGCCGGCGCTGTGGGAGCTGGGCTGTCACCGGTGGGAGACGGCGGTTCCCCGTGCCGTCTTCGTGCCAAGCCGCAGCAGCAGCAGCTCTGCTCCGCTGGTGCTGGGACCCGTCTCCTGTCTTCCGTCTCCCCTGCAGCCCCGGGTAGGACTGAGCCCCCCGGTCCCAGCGCCTCCGGCCCTGGCTGCGCACAGCGGCGAGAGTCCCGGTGCTGCACCCACCGGGGACCCTGCAGCATGCAAGCACCATCCTGGCACCTCGCGGCGGTGCTGCCACCGTTCATGCGGGGGAGACCGCGCCGCCTCCATTATCATGCAGGCTTCGTTACAGCGAGATTAATGCTGGTTATTGGATTGGGAGTTTTATCACCTGAACGTTTCCTCTCGGCTTCTGAAACCAACTTCAGCGCAGATTTATTACCCAGCAAATAAATAAAAGTGCGGGTTTATTTTTGCCTCCTTGTTCATCAGAAAGGAATGAAAATGTAAGCAAAATATTAAAAATAAAATAGACTCAGTTTTACTTTAATTGACCTTTGATTTTTAACTTAATACCTTCCCCATGTTGCTGCTTCAACCTTTAATTTCTTTTGGTGAAGTGGCTGTGTTCAATGATTCATTCTGTCCTGAGGCAAAGCACACACTGTAATTGGTTTTTAACTTCCTGGAATGTCAAAGCCAGGATTGAAATTTTACGTATCACACCACCAATTCAATACCGGCTTTAATAATAATGTTGCAGAAAGGAAGGCAGAGTTACAGCTGTAGAAAAATGTAATCAAATTTTGAGCCAGAATGCAATAAGTCCAAATGCTAGTTTTCATTTGGAAGCTTGTTAGATAAATGTGGTATCACCTGAACTGTTTCAAAATAATTTCTGCCGTTCCCGATGCTATTGAGTGTCGCAGGTGGATGTGGGGGAGAGGAGAGTTATAAAAGCTGCTGCCTGCAGCCCCGCTCCGCGCGGGGGCAAGACGCGGCTCCGGGTGCGCTCGCACGGAGGGGGCGGCTGGTGCTGCTCCAGGGAGATGCTGGGGGCCGACAACGCATCCGGGGAAAATCCCCTCTCTTGCCGCGGATGGACTGCAGACTYGTGCTGCGGGCTCCGTGCACGCCGGCCCCGGGGGCAATTCCCGCACTGTCCCCAGGCATCCTCATCCCCGGCTGCGTGTGCGGCCCCGGCTGCAGCCCCGGCTGCAGCCCCGTCTCCTCTCCCAGCCCAGGTGCCTTCTGAAGTAGAAAAACCACCCCTAATACACTGCAAATGCCAAATAAGTAATCGATTTTGGCCAATTAATGTCTGATAAAAACTAATAACCCTTCTCTCCCTTTCTTATTACTGAATGACCTCCAGCGATCCATTAGTTTAACAAATGATATGCGAGTGTTCAGCATGGCTAATGACTCTGGATTAAACCCAATGGCACCTAATTCATCAGCCCGCTCCCGTACCGCAGTGCCCATTAAGCCGGCTCCTCGTCCATCACACTGCTTTTCTCACAACCGGGAAAATGCAAGTCGGAGCGCTCCTGGCACCCGCAGGTCCCGCGCGGAGGCGGCCCGCGCCGCGGGGACGCGGGAGCCGTGCAAGGCCGGTGAGCCCCGTGCAGCCCCGAGCGCAGCCCGGCAGCCGGGTGCCATGGGGGACGGGGGCGTGTGGCTCCCGCACTGCTGCTCTGCCCTCCCTGCTCCTTGCTTGCTCTGTCCTAAAAAGCTAACTAAGCTGAAATTATTTTCCTTCCTTAGAAGAGCCTTTAAATAATATATTGCCCTCACTTGCTGTTACTGCGTGTTTTGAAGATCCRAGGGACTTTTCCTTCCTGCTTGTGTATCTGCATGTTTGGTGCCGAGGCTATGAATTATTGTTGAGGGGTGTAATCAGGAATTCCCTTTCCCGGGTGGTGCCCGGCCCCGCTTGTCGCAGGCCGCCCGGCGAGGGTGCTGCGAGAGCTGCGGGGGCGCCGAGCCCGTGCCGACCCTCCGGTTCAGCTCGTGTTTCGGGTCGCTGCTGAGCGGGGCCGCTAGCAGCCCGCCCTGGCYGCGGCACGGGAGCGCGGGGTCCGGGCTCGGGAGCGCGCCGGGAGCGGGGAGCCTGCTGCTGGAGCGGGGCAGCATGCGCGGAGGGGCTCCCGCGGGCAGCTGCGCGCTGTGTATTTCATTGCGTGCGATAGTACCTAAAGCACCTCGTTATCGCGGTTGCTGGAGATCTGCTCAATGGGTTTGTAACTCTCATTATATTCCCGTTGGTGATGCAGAAGCTGTTGGGCATGAGCTCTGCAGATCCCAGGCGTATCCAGATGTTAAACTTCCCCTGCCAAAAACCGCAGCAAYGACCCAGCTCCGGAGCTGGACCTCCCATGCCGGAGAGGGGCAGCCRCCGCGGAAGGGCCGCATCCCGCATCACCAATTTAACCATTAGCGATCGGTGGATCGCTTATGGTGGGGACGGTGCTGGCAGGAGCCACACAACCGTCCCCTCCGCTCYGCAGCATCCCGGCGCTGGCGCTGCTACAGCCTGCGGTCGGCGCCCCGGGAGGCGCTTCCGACCCTGTGGAGCCGTGAACCTGCTCCGGGGGAAGCCGGAGCGGAGCTGCGGGAGGCGCGGTGGCCTCGGGCCAGCGGTGCCCGAAGGAGCGCGGGGACCAAATCGCCTCCAGCACCTCCTTAAAGCAGCGCAGCCGCCGGCTCCGYGTCCCCGCGCCGGGGCTGGCGTCCRGCCTGGCTGCTCCGGAGGAGCCGTTCCGGGGGCTGTCCGGGTGCCTGCAGTCCTGCGCTGGCAACGCCGCTCCCCCGGCCTCCRCTCGGACGGCAGCGAATTAAAATTAAATTAAACCTGCTGAAAACGGAGCCCCTAAAAGCATCTTGCAAAGCAACTTACCTCCTGGGAAGCAGTGATAAGAACTTGCTGAAAGAATGATAATTAAATTACGGGACCTATCAGCAAAGCAAGCACATCCTGTCCTGAGCTGCTAGTGAAATGTTTTTCCTTCTGTGCTGGTTTCAGACGGATTCGCATGTACTCTGCAAGGTTTTAAATATTATAATCAAAATTAACCCAAGCATTTATCAGACTGTCAGGGCTCCAGCGCTCCCATCCGAACGCATGATGTTCCGGGCAGGTCGGCATTCGTGATCATTTGAAATGAAATCACTTACTTGAGCCACTTTCCTGGTTGGCTGAACAGCCAAACTCATTTGCAACCTGAATTTCACAGGAAATTAAGCTCTCCCAGTAGGGCTAAGGAAAATATGAAACTGGGTAAATGTTAAACCTGTTACAAATTTGTCTCATAAAGTTCCTTCCAGATACATTTCCCTTTTCCCTGAAGCGATAGTATTTCTGAATGGCGTTTCCGTGAAGCGCGGGGYGCTCCGGGGAGGAGCAGCCCGGCCGCGTGCCCCTGCCTGCGCCGTGCTGCCGGGGAGCCGCGGCTCGCGAGCGGGGGCTCGGCCCCCGTTTTGCAGCCCGGGCCAGGCACGGGGCTCTGCGCGCCGCTCCCCACATCAAATGCATTGCATAAATACTGCATTAAGCCACCCAGGTTGCTTTTGATGCCGGACCACCGCCTTTTCGGCTGAATCCTTTGAAGGCGCTGCCGGGGTACGGGCATAGCAATCGCTCGGGGTCGCGAGGGATCGACGTCCGCGGTGCGGCTAACGCAGCCGAGCTGTGTGAGGTCCCTCGTGCTGCTGGCGCCTGGCCCCGCGGTGGCGGTGGTGAAACCCCTCCACGTTGCAAGGAGCGTTTCTGAGCCTTCGTTTAGTCTGTGCTTGAAAGCCTCAGAGCACTTTGCACGGGCTCCCGAGTTTGGGCGCTGTGCTGGGAACCGGCCGCCGCAGTCTGCGCGCGCACRGACGGGTCCCTCCGGCCCTCACCTTCGCCTGAGCACGTTTCCGGGCCGTAGCTGCTCGAGGTCTCGGTGGGATTTCTCCCTTCTCTGGTGAGCCGGGCGCAAGCAACCTGCAGGGGCTCAACCGGGCGCTGCGCGTGGCGCGGAGTCACGGAGCAGAGGAGCTCGTGTGAGCAGGGCGCCGTCGCTGCGTGGAAGGTTCCCTGCGCAGCGCTCGTGCAGCCTGAGCCGCCCGGCGGCAGCTGCTGTTTGCTAACAGAAATGCAGAGCGYGACGAGCGCCGGTCCTGGCTGGAGCCCGGCGGCTCGGCGGGCAGCGGGGCTTGGGCGAGAAGGAAGTTTCTCGCGGGAAGTTTTCAGGGGATCTTAAGGCGCCCCTAAGCCGGGGCTGGGTGCAGGCAGAGACCGGAGGACCGGTGGGATTAGCGCGTCCCCGCTGGCGCCGGCCTCGCCGCGCTCCTGGCGCTGGACCTCTGGCGCGATCCCGCTCCTGCCTGGAYGGAGGGAGCGACGGTGCTCAGCCGGGGCGGCACTGCTCCGTGCGCTGCTCCACGCCCCGGCGCCGCCCGGGAGCTCCCGCCGGAGCTGAGCACCATGCTCGGGGAGCGCAGCCCCGCTGCCAGCTCCCGCACGGCTCCGGGGCCTGGCGTGACGTCCCGGTTGTCCATCACTCGGGGGCAGGTTTGGCTTTGGCTCGYGGAGCCTTTAACATTCCAGTTTGATGAAGCTGCAGCAGCAGAAAGGCTCCGGAAAATGAATCCAGCTGGAGGCTTCTCTCCTTCGGGTGAAGTGCTAGAAGAGGAGGTGCCGGAGCATCCCTCCGCTTGGCTGTCACCCCCTGCCTCCCTCCCTCCTCGGCAGCCCCCAGCCGGCTTTCGGGGGCCGAGCGTGCCCCCAGCCTGCGCACGGCACTGCCCGCGGGCACCGGCGGCATCCGCTGTGCCGGCATCCCGCCGTGAGCCGACACGTGCCGTCCTCGGCACGAGGCAGCCCCAGCTGCAGCAGCCATGGGGACGATGCCGTCCGGGCTGGGGACGCCAGTGGGGCCCGCGGCACACGGCAGGCAGCCGGGGCCCGGCGGATCCTCTGGGAAGGGCAGCAGAGCCCAGGCTCTGCTCCGGGCTCTCCTTGTCCATGGCTCTGCAGGCCTGGAGGCAGGAGCGGGGAGCGAGGCCCCGGCGGGTGGGAGCCAGTGGCCAGGCTGGCACCGGCAGGAGCGGGGACAGCAGCTCCTGGCACAGGCCCTTTCCGCCCGGCGCTTCCTCTGGCTTTCCGACTGAGGCCGGGAATGCAATAAGGAATAGCGTAATTTATGGAAATGAAACCCCAGACTCACGCTGCGTCTGTTTTGCATGATTGGTTCCCATTAAATTACTGTTGTGCAAACACGCTGGCAGACCCAGCGGGTCGGCGCTTTCCAGGGAACGGGTGTCTCCGTGCTGGCTGCCTCCGAGACACCTCTACGCAAAGAGCCGTCTGTCAGTTGTCCCTGTATTCCCTCCTTCCCAGTGTATTATTTTCTGTGATGAATCAGCTTCGAGCCTCTCAGGCGCTTTAAGGTGTCGCTTCATATTTAAATGCTGGCGCCCAGGCACGGGGGCTCCAGGGCTGCCAGCCTGCGTTGAGGCTGCCGGGAGCCGCTCGCGGCCGCGGAGCTGGCGACGAGGCGGGAGCGAGAGCAGCGCTCCTGATTGCAGAGAGCCCATTTCCAATTCTGTTTCTTCTCTTAGTTTGTCTTTTAATCCTAATTGCAAATGATCTTAGAYGTCAGTTGAAGGAGCACAGGAGTTAATCCGATGCGACAATCCAATCCTCTCCGCAGCCGCTCGGAGCTTGTGCCACGTTTGGTGTTGGGAGCGGTGGGAACGGCCCCGGATGCGGGTGTTCGGCACGCGGCCGTCCCAGCTGCCGCCTTCCCCTCCGCACCACTCACGCCGGGGCAGCCGGAGCATCCTCGCGGCGGCGAGCGCGGCCGGAGCAGGACGGTCCTGGGCCTGGATTGCAACCGGCCGGTCCTGGCAGTGCCATGCGGCAGGGAGGCTCCCGCCAGCTCCGAGCCGCAGCCATCCAGGGGCGCTCGGGGTCCGCCCGGGAGCACCGCTGTGCTCGAAAACGGGCACAAATTGCATCTTCTGGGCTTCGCGGGCGCCTGGGGGCTGCTCCCCGGCTCGGGAGCTGAGCTGGGTCTGCGGGACGCGGGGACAGGAGGGGAGGAGGGAGCCGCTCGCCAGAAAAAACATCCCTCTCCACCACGCTGTTTCCCCGTGTTTGCTGATTTAGGAAATTACAGAAGATGAGCCTACTTTGCAGAAATTGAGCAAAACCCTATTTTGCAAACTCTTTTTTTTGGTGAGGTTTGCAACGCTTTGTGCTGCTTTGATGCATTTCACCTGACTCTGCCCAAGACCGATCCATTGAAAACTAAAACCGATGCCTTAAGAAGATAGTAGAAAGCAGCAGGACCTGGCACGGCTCCTGCGCTTGTGTCGGATCCCTAGGGCAGCCTCAGCACTGCAGTGAGCCGACAGCGTCCGTGCAGACCCGCCGAGGGGCCCCGGCGTTCTGGGGGGAAACGGAGCAAAGGCCTTCGGAAACGCAGGTGCGAGCGAGGGACTGAGCTGCTGGGGGACAAAAGCCCTCAGTGCAATTTGTGGCAAAAAAGCCGAACGGCTCTGCGGACCGGCGGGAGAAGGACGAGGCGGGCTGCTTGTTCTCTTCTGCAGACGGACGACAGCTGCCTTGTGTCTGCTCGCCTGCCTTCGCCCGTCCGGGCTGCTCCGGGCCGCTGCGAGGCCGTTCCCGCCGCCTCCGAGGCGCTTTCGGGAAATGCCTGGCACCGCTGCTCGCCACCCTGCTGCTGGGTATCAGTTTCCTCCGTCCGGGCGAAGCGGCAGCCGGCCGCTGCGCTGCACCCATGCCGCCGGCTCCCCGGCCCGCTCGGCAGCCCTGCGCCCCCGAGCCCTCGCTGCCTGGCAGCGCTGGTTCGCTCTGCCCCTTCCTTTGGAGCGGTTCTCGACGCAAACTGCTCCACGCTGCTGAATATCGCCACCGATAAAAACTCTCCAGGCTGCCTCGTTTATTCCTGCCGTTCAGCTGCCAGTGGTGGCGGCGGCAGGATTGTAACAGCTCCTCTTAGTGCAGCAAAGCTCTTTCCTGTGCGAGTTTATGGAACAGGGCATCAGCCATCAGCCTAATTGGTGCTATTGCTGGCTCTGCGGCTAATTCTATTGTTTTACAGCAACAGGACTGTGTTTTCTATTGATTTCATAGGTTGCTAATGGTCTTTTTTGTACAATAAGAGGCTTTTGTGGGAACAACTTAATTCAGTCGTATTGCCGGGTGAAATTGCACAGCTGACTGCTTGGGTTTCCAGGACGTGATATGCTTTAATAGCAGCGCTGGTTTTATCTAATACATTCAATGCAGCTGTATTTTTGTGGTGTGCAGGGCTCTAACCAGGCTGCAGATCTGCCCCAGGAGCGCAGGGGCCGGTGGCCGCGGCTCTGCTGGGGAGGGGGCACCGCCGCGGCAGCTCRCTATGGAAATGGTCATTAGAGTCGTGTTGGGGCCGTTTGCTAAAGATCACAGACTTGCCTGTTGTGCAGAGAAGCAGAACTTTCTGGTTTCCCCAGAGGTTAATTTTTCTTTTCTCTCCCTTTCTCAGTTGCTGCTCCTGCTGCCGCTCCGTGCTGTTTGTGCCGGGGGAGCAGTGCCCTGGGCCATGCAGAGGTGGTGGGAGCTGTTTGCGCTTGGTGCACAGCGTTGGCGGGGTCTGGCGGGATGTGGCCCCTTCCAGGGCTCTGCGCGGGGCCCTCTGTAGCCCCAGGGCTGCGGCAGGTCTCCCCGCCCGGCGCAGGGACCTGGTGGGATCTCCCGGGGCACAGAGGGACGGCGGGGGCRTCCTCGGGTGCTCCTGCAGCGGCCGGGTGCTGCAGTGCTGCTGCTTCACCCCTAGGAAGCAGCACGAGCAAGAGCRCAGCGTGATGGGCAGGGGGTGTCACGGCAGAGCCAGGTCCTGGGCGATGCAGGACATGCATGCCCACAACGTGGGATGCACTCGTCCCACGATGCAGGAGGCGCGTGCCCAGGATGTGGGATGCACTCGCCCCGCAATGCAGGAGGTGCATGCGCACAACGTGGGATGCATTCGCCCCGCGATGCAGGAGGTGCATGCGCACAACGTGGGATGCATTCGCCCCGCGATGCAGGAGGTGCATATGCATGACATGGGATGCACCCGCCCCGCGCTGCAGGAGGTGCATGCCCACGACATGGGATGCATTCGCCCCGCAATGCAGGACATACATGCCCACGACATGGGATGCATTCGCCCCGCAATGCAGGACATACATGCCCACGACATGGGATGCATTCGCCCCGCGCTGCAGGAGGCGCGTGCCCAGGACGTGGGATGCACTCGCCCCGCGATCCAGGTTGTGCTCTCCCCGCGAAGCAGGACGTGCTCTCCCACCTTGCAGGTGGACCTGTGGACACGGAGCTGTTCTTAGCAACATTTGAAGAGACGGGGAAGCAGCTGGGATCGTGTTCTCCTGGGCTAGCAGTGACGGGGAGCCGGGCTTGGGAGGCAGCACGTGCACAGGGAATGGGGCTGTGCTCGTGCCTTTGAATTAAGTGTACAGGAGAAATCTAAATGGATTGTGACTGCCAGGATTAAAGGTTAGGAAATTTCTCTGTGTATCTTATGTAAATGAGCRCTAATGAGGTTTTCATGATTACTGTTAATTAGCTTTTCTGCAAGTAGTGGTGATTTATATGGTGTGAGCCTGGACAGATGACACAGACAGACAGACAGGCACACACACACAGTGGAGCGCCTTCATTAAGGCTGCTGTTTAAAATGAACCTGCAGTATGCAAATTACCTATTAAATGCTTGCGAGAGAGATTCTAGGGGGAGCAAAGGCGCGAGCAGAGCGCTGGCTCTGCTCAATTTCGGGGGCTGCAGGGGCTGCGGCGGCAGGGCACAGGCCGCGCTGTCCTGCTCTTGCCGTTTGCATCGTGCTCGATGCCGCGGTGCTCGTGGCCTCCCTGTGCCGGCAAGGAGCTCCGTCACCCCGTGCCCGTTGCAAACTGCGCCCAGCCGCTGGCAAAGGGCCGCCTCGGGGTTCCTGACGTCCGATGGCTTGCAGCTGAAAAGTGGATTTTTGCAGAGGACTTTTTGCAAAACGCAGGCGTGGGTGTTGGATCTCCCCTCCTTTTCGTGTCCTGTCTCACTAGCTTGCCGGCTTCACGCGCTGGGAGGTGTCACCTCGTGCTTGGTCACAGAGCTGTTCCCACCCGCGTTGGAGACCTCTTCGTTCCCAGCTGCAGAACATCTCAGCCTTCCTCCGTGCATCTTCCTGGGGTCGTCCTGAACTCTTCGAGTTACAAACAGCGCTAGTAAGTGCCTTGGCAGACCCTTTATTTTCAGGATAGTCCTCCAACAGCTCTGGCCCGTGAGATGTTGTTGGCTGTTCTCGATCCCTTCCGCTTTGTCCTCTGCATTCTCGGAAACGGGGATGCGGGATTGACTTTTGTCAGGAAGTGGTGTAACCTCCCTCTTCTTAACCTTGAACAAAATCAGGAGATTTCCATTGTCACTGGAAGACAAAAGCCTCGTGTCGTTGCAGAGAGAAACTGGTAAATGAGGCCTCCAAAAGCTCAAAACCGTTAGGCAGATGATGATGATAAAAGCAAATTTGAAAGCACGTGCGTGGAGCTGAGCTCCTGCGTGGTGTCTGTGAACTGAGGCTCGGCCGGACCGCGGGGATGGACCGTCAGCGTGAGGCTGGCGCGTTGTGTGGTGCTGCCACGTGGTCATGTCCTGCGGCAGCTGGTCCCTTAGACCTACGGGAGAAGAGCTGCACAAAGGGTTTCGGGGATAAATGGACTTAAATCGGAGTCAGAAGCAGTTCCCCTCGGAGCCTCCCTGTTAACCCTGAAAAGCAGGGAAATGCCAGTGGACGGGGGAAAACATGTTGTACCAGGAGCCAGTGAAATGAGTGGGATGGCTTGGGTGACTACATCCAATTAGCTTGACATCAGTCCTGGGCAAACGGGTGGAAAAGCTACTGCAAGACTCAATTAATGGAAGAATTAAAGCCTGGGAATATAAGTTCGTGCCTGTCAGCGTGGCTGAAAAGAAGTAGGTCTTGTCAAACAAACCTGATTTCGTTCTCTGATGAGGTTTCAGGCTTGGTTTATGAAGGCGRTGGCACAGAAATAACGGGCTTTGGACAGCGTTGGGCTCGATGCCGTGGTGCTCCGGTTAAAAAGATCAGTGCCACCCAGTGCCGATAACTGGATTGGGAAGGGGCCGACCCCGCTGCCGAGGGGGCCGGGCGGGGATGCGGAGCGGCACGCGGAGGCGAGGACGGAGCGGCCGGCTCAGCGGGTTGGGAAACGAGGCTGGAGAGGCCGGGAGGGAGCCGGCTCCGCTGGTGCCGTGTCGCATCGCGGCTCTGCAGGTGGTGGCGGCGGTGCCTTCCCCGGGAGCGCGGGAGGGACGCGGGCGCGTGGTGACCTCGCAGGACGGCGCTCTGCTGCGGCGGTGCGGGGGGGGAAAGCCGGGAGCAGCATCCGAGCTGGTCCTGGAAGGCGGATCGCTGGGCTCTTAGTGGAGCGCACGTGCTGCCTTCCCCTGGATTGCGCACAGGCTCTGGGGAAAACGCGCGTCTTCAGAAAATGTCAAGTTTGCTTTATTTCCCCAAACTGCTACGTGGAGATGATTCTGCATGTAGCGAAAGCAGTGGAAACGGTGCCCAAAGTAAAACCGAAATCGATCTAATTATGAATGGATTTAATTAACTGACACCTTCCCTGTTATCAGTGCTCTTGCAATAGGCAGATTTACCCAGCTCCTGTCTCGTCCCTCCTCAGCGCCTCGCTGCATGTTTCTAGGTGGGGGCAGAGTCGCTGGTTAACGCAGCGCCTCGCTCGGTCCGGGCATCTGCCCGGGTTGCTGCTGCTGCCCGCTGGGACGATGCACCGGCCTGTCGCAGCCGCGCGTCGAAACGCGCCCGGCGGCTGCAGCACCTCCCGCCGCCACCATCGGCAGTGCGATGCAGCCGGCGGGAGCCCCGCAGCGCCCAGCGCCGGGCACGAAGCCGGGCCCTCGGTGCCAGCTGGTGAAGCAGAGCCCGGCGGCGCTGCCGTGCACACATTCAGCACACGTCGGGGCCGGCGTGGCCGTGCAGAGCCTGCTCGGCCCACGGTACGTSTTGCAGAGCCCCTGTGCGCCTCTCGTCCTCCAAGAATGCCCTTAAAGCGCATTAATAAACCYGGGCGGGTTGCTTTTCCTCTCTAAAATAATAAAACAGCTTTTTAAACGCAGAAGCAATGGACGTTTCACTGCAGTCCGCTCTGTCTCCTGCAGGTCGCTGGGTGCAGGTCACCTGTGCCCGGTTTCGCACTGGCGAGGGCCCGGCTCCTTGYGGAGGGCAGCCGGCCGGCGGCGCTTCCTCTGCCAAGAGCTGCGGGAGCCGCAGGAGAGGCGCTCCCGGCTGTCGTCCCGATGCTGCTTGTGGCGTGGGACCAGCCGTCCCTGGGGCTCGGCAAGGAGCAGCTTCCAAGGAGAGGTAACGCAGAGGTTTCCTCCGTGGCGGAGCGGCTCAGCGCGGCTCCGGGTCTGTATCGGTGCCCGGAGGAGGCTGCGGGCGGCTGCTGGGCAAAGGCAGCCCGGGRCCACGAGAACGCCGGCGCAGCACCGTGCACCCTGGCATGCTGCCTCGCTGCTTCGCCCTCGTCCCACCCCATTGCTCTCTGCTTCCCAGTCTCCGCCGGCCATGCGCCCCGCCGTGCCCTGCTGCCCTCGTGCAAGCCCTTGCCGAGACCCGTGCTCATCCACCTGCACCTGGATTCCCGGATTCCCCCGCGCTTGCTCCTGAGGGATCCGGGAGGTTGGGAGCAACGGGGCTGGCTCTGCAGGCGGGTGGCCCATGGGGTTAGCGGTGCTCGCCTGGCCCTGGCGCTCCTGTGCCGGCGCTGCTGGGAGCGTGGGAAGGAGCTGGGAATGCAAAGCAGTGCTTAGACGTACGGTGAAAAATGGCCCGATTCCTGTTTCCCTGGGCTGACTTAAATAAAATGCAATGAAGCAGCACGGAGCGCGCCTTTTACTAACTCCATCCAGGCAGTATTAAGATGTGAAGATAAAGAACATGTAATTCAGTTTATCTATGTTATTTATTTAGAGAGCGGAGAGGAAATGAGGAGTGAAGTCTTCCTGGTGGCAGCCCGGAGGACTGGAGCGGAGGCTGGCCCAGCCGGGGCCTCTCCCTGGGCTGCCGGGGGGGTTGAGCCCTGTCCGGGGCAGAGCTGTGTGCCGTGGGGTGCGTGCCGTGGGGCAGGGGTACGTGCCGTGGGGCAGGGCCGCGTGCCGTGGGGTACGTGCCATGGGGCAGGGGTACGTGCCGTGGGGCAGGGCTGCATCCCGTGGGACAGGGCTGCGCACCGCAGGGCATGTGCCGTGGGGCAGGGCTGGCCACTCGGAGGAACTGTTGGTAGAGGCCATCGCAGCATTCCCGTGCCGTCCCGGCGTTCCCGTGCCGTYGTGGTGTTCCCGTGCCGTCCCAGCGTTCCCGTGCCGTTGTGGTGTTCCCGCGCGGTCCCGGCGTTCCCACGTGCAGAGGGATCGTTTGCCTAAGTAACGCAACTAGTTGCGTCGCGGCTGATTTGCTCGGAGGCGTCGGCGCGGCCCCGGCAGACTGATGCGGCGGCTGGGCGTCTGCTACGCGCGTTAACCACCCCCAGCCCTCGGGGCATGTCCAGCAAGTGCTCTCCGGGGCGGATTTAGGCGCCGGCTCTGGGGGACTCCGTGGTCCGGCGCCTCCCAGCCCGGCAATTTGTCCTGCGGGATTTGGCGTTTTCCCCCTGCAGCGGGGCGGCGGATCGGAGTCCATCGGCGTGTGTCCGCGCGGCTGCACCCGCACGGCTGCGCTCTCCGGGGTGCAAACGGCACACTGCAGCCCGGAGCGACCRGAGCGACCGGAGTGCCGCCCCTGCGCCCGTCTGCACCTCCGCACCGGCGGCAGCGCTGGCGGGATGCTGCCGTCCCCACGTGCCCTCCAGGCGCCCGGCAGGAGCCTCGGCCGCTTCAGCACCACCGTTATCTTCTCAAGCTTCCTCCGGAAATCGTTTCCATCAATATTTTAATTTCCTTGGGCCGAACAGGCAGAGGCGGCAGCGGCGCATCCTCGGCAGATCGCTTGTGTCCCGCGCCAGAGCTCGGAGGCGGCCCGGCACGTGAAACAGTGCGAGCAACTCTCGGCTGCGGGAGCCGGGGAAAGGGGCCGGCAGGGCAGGCGGAGGCTCGGCGCCGCCGGCACCGCGCGCTGCAGGACGGCGCCTGCTCCGGGCGGCACCACGCGGCTCCGCCGGGCTTTGCCGTACCAGCCTCGCTGGAGCCGTGGGGACTCGCGGTGCAGCGAGGGGCCGGGAAAGGCCCTTTCCCTCCCTGCCGCTCTTCCACGTCTCCTGCGACGCCGCTTCTGCAATGAGGGATGTTCGCTGGGGGAAGGAAACGGGGTCTGAGCCGGATGGCGCCCCGATAAATAGCCCAGGACAAGCAGGCTGGTGCATGCAGCACGCGTCTCCTCCTCCCATCTACTGCAGAGTGCCAAAAGAAACGTGTCTCGGGAATTATTTCGGAGAGGGTATGTCTGTCTCCCAGCGCTGCCGTACGTTAGAGCCGTCTGCAACGCCGCCCGCCGGTTACCGGCAGCRAGGAGCGGCTGGGGCTGCCGCGCAGGGAAGCGCCAGAAGAAAAGGAATTCGCCTCGCGCGCTTGGCTCTTCCCTGGGCTGCCAAGCCACAGGCGGCGGCGACCGTCGCTCCAGTGACAGCCCGGATAACGAGGGAACGGGACCGGCCATTCCCAGATCGCATACTGCCTCGTGCCGCGCGACGCCATCCGCAGCGGCCGGCGTTCGGAGCTGCGCGACGCCCTCGTCGCAGCTCGGTGCCGCGTGGCGCGAGTCCGGGCGATCCCTCCCTGGTGGCTCCGCGTGCCGCTCCCGGGGCTCCAGCTGTGCCGAGGGAAGTGCTGATRGGATCCGGTCGCGGCTCCAGCGCTTGGCAGAGCCGGATTGCRAGCGGGGATGGGGGGGGCTACGTGGAGGGGCAGGAGCCGGACGAGGGGCGTTAGGAATTGCTTTAATTCCGCTTTCTTCTCCGGTGCTGCAGGAAGCTCGGAAGCGTCCCGTCGCTCTGCACAGCGTCTCGGAGCCCCGAGAGCRTTCGGGGGCGAGCAGGCGGCGTGTCCGTGCCGTCCCGCGCGGACCCCTTGCCCGGGCGGCTCGGCGCGGCTGTGCCCCCCTTCCTGGGGCTTCTTTGGAGATG
This sequence comes from Apteryx rowi, assembly GCF_003343035.1. NCBI lineage: Eukaryota > Metazoa > Chordata > Aves > Apterygiformes > Apterygidae > Apteryx > Apteryx rowi. The sequence continues at coordinate 694,917 of NW_020447408.1, read as the reverse complement.
CTCCCTGAAAATCAGGCCCTTCGGAAACGGCTTGACGTTGAGCACCCGAAGCTGCTAATCGCTGCTGAAAGCCCGGGCTCGCTGTGCCAGCTGGCGGGGGAACAACCTCGCTCCCCTCGTTCGCTGTCATTCCTCCTCGTAAATAATAATTATTGCGGCGCGAGGCGCTCTGCTCTTGGCTTCGCTCACCGCCTCAACCTTGACTGCGGCAGCCGGGAACGCCCTGGAGCGCCTGGTGTGGAGCAAAACAGCCAAAAGCGGCTCGCCGGCCGGCTGCGCCGCACAGGCTTCGTGTCGGTGTCTGTTTYAAGTGAGCGGAAACCCGGCAAAGAGCCGGTGAGGTTCCTGTTAGTGGGACGGGGCTGCATTTCGCGCACGCCTTTGCTAAGCCCTTTTTTGACGTTTTCCTCCCCGCGTCCTCGGTGGAGCCCCCGGCTGCTGCCGGCGCGCCGCGAGGAGCCGTGCGCGGGGTCCTGCCCTCCGGCTCCATCCGTCCGCGCACGCAGCTCCYGGCGCTCGCTCCGCCTGTCCCGCCGAGCCGGCGGCCGCTCGCTTCCCCCCCTGTGTCCCGCTGCCGGCAGCTTGCGTTTCACGGATCCGCACCGCTGCGCTTGTCCGGGTCCAAAAATGAACGAGCCGGTGTTGAGCCCCGCTAACGTTGTAATGAGCTTTTTAAGGAAGTTTATCTCTTCTGCAATGTGAAACAGAAGCACTCGTGATACCAGTTCATTTATTTCTTCCCCGATTCCTTTATCTCTCCCGGCCGCCTGCGTCACCRGGGAACATTACCCTGACTTACTGCTAGTTGTTCGCAGCCACTGACAATTATGGGGGGGGGGGCGCGATTTTGAGAAGCACCTCATTTCGCAGTACGTGATTAATGACGGAAATTTTCTTTCCCATTTGCCAGTTTGTTAGATACCTGTTGCAGCCGCAGCGATTCCCAGGAGGCGACATGTTCACTACATGTGTCATCTCGGGGAAAGCAAGGCATCCTTCTGCTAAGGAAAAGCCAACAAAACAACCCTAAATGGGGCTATAAGTTTTCTCTGTGTTGCTTCTCTCCGACACCCTTTTCTGATCGTTCCGGGCTTGTGAGCAGTGCGTAAGAAGTCGTGGCGCTGTGAGCTTTCCCAAAGGGAAATATGAGGCTATCTCCATCTTAAGCATCCCTGTGCCTGCAATTAATCCGCTGAGTGCCTGGTGCTGCGGCGGCGGCGGTGGCAGCTGCGAGCAGGGAGGTTAGCGGGGCAGGGTTGTGCACTACGTGTCTCTGCATCGGCGTCGTTCCTTGTGGCTGCAGAACGGGAAGGTGCCGCGGTGCCTGGCGGGGCGGCCCCCGTCCTGCCCCCGTAGACGCGTGTTCAGCCCCCGCGCGGCAGCACTGCTCGGATCTAGGGCCGGGTTTCGCTCGCAGGSCTGGGGCAGCTCCCCAGGTCTCGGCGCTGCGCAACGAGCCCGCAGGTGCGCGGTGCCCGTGGGAGCGCAGCTACGGACGGCGGCGGTCCCTTTTCTGGGCACCACGTGGGGTCCAGCGCCGCCCCGGCCGAGCTCTGTACGTGCACCACCAGCCCTGAACCATGAGGAGTGTTTTGCAAACGTCGCCTTGGGGCTGGAGCCCCCGAGCCAAGAGCCGGCGGGAGCCCTGCGGTGCACGCTGTCCACCCAGCTCGCGGTGGCCGAGAAAGTCAGCAGCGATGGGTCCGGCCGTCTGTCAGGCTGGGCGGCTGGGACAGTGAGCCGGGTGCAATGGCAGTTGCATGGCACTGATTGCACAGCACCAGTTGCACAGCGCCAATTGCACGGCACCAATCGCACAGCACCAATTGCACCTTGCACTGCAAGGCCTTGGCTGCGTGGCTCCCGCAGCAGCAGCAGCAGCACTGCCGCGCGCTAGATGGGCTCCAGGATGCTGGCGCGGTGCCGGCGGCTCTTTCCAAGGGAAGCGGCTCTTGGCAGCGTCTTGGCCTTGGCAGGCTGCAGCAGCAGAAGCAAAGGCATTGAAATGCTTCTGTTGATCTGGCACAGGCAGCGCTGGGACATCAACAGACGATAATTTGCTGGGAAAAAGGAAAATGACAATACTCTCCATCAAAATTATTATAGCACTGTCCCTTAGAGTCAGCAGCCTGAGAGCTGTGATGGAGTTTGGCTTCTTTTCCCCCTAACAAGGGGAGCTTTAATGCCACTTAGCGCAGTTTTGGCCACAGGGCAGCGGAGTGCAGAGCTACCCAACACGCAGACGGTTCGTGCTGATCACACTGAAGTACGTGTCATTCCTAAAACTGTGTTGCCGGACTGGGGGCTGGGGCTGGGTCGGCATCAGGAGCCCTCTGTGCTCCGGCTGTGTCTGCAGAGATGCACGTTTGAACGAGCTTGTCAAGTGAAATTTTCTGTCTGGTTAGAAATGGATTTTCTAGCTTCTTGCTCACATGTAAACATTTTTAGTGGTCCCCAGCCAAAGCAGGAACAGTGAAAGCAAACATCAGGCTGAGCCGACTCAACCCCTTTAGGGAAATCATTGGCCACAGAAGGAAGCAAAAATGCACGATGGCTTCAGAAGACATCCATTAAACTGTGTGCTGAAGTGATTCATAGTGCTGGTAGTTAGAGTTTAATTAGATCTTAATCACGTWATTTTATCTTTGTTTTAGAAATTAGAGCTTAATGAGTGCATTGCTCTCATAACAGCGCCGTGACTAAATGCAGCAATATCACAGGGCAGTGCTGCAGCGGGCAGAGGTGGGGCAGGGACTGTGYGCAGGGCGCAGGTCGTTATTTCTTAAATAAAGGAATATATTCAAAAAAACTCCAAATGCAGCAGGACCCGCCAGTGCTCGGGGAAGGCAGGGGAGTTTAGCAGGTGCTGAGGAGGAAATAAGAAGGGGGGCAGGTGCCAAATCTCTGCTTCTGAGGGCAGGAGATGCCCTTTGCCGCGGGCCGGCGCCCCGCAGGAGCAGGCTCCCACACGGCACCGTCCACCCTGCACGGGGCCGCTTGCCCYGGCATCGGCTGCTTTTGCACGGCCGACGCTCGGTGCGACGTCCCGGATGCCGCCCGGGCGAGCGCTCTCAGCCCGCCACGGTTTGGTTTCCGCTACTTCCCGCGCTCAGCTCCCAGCTCCTGCCTTCGCTCCAAGCTTCAGCTCCTCCGGGGGCCCTGGATGGACAGGCCCTTCCCGCGTGGCACGAGGGCCGGCCTGGCTCCGTGCTCAGCCCCAGCCTGCAGGAGCCAGGAGCAGGGCCAGAGCATCCCATGGGAGCTGGGAGTGGGGCTGGACCATCTCGCGGGAGCTGGCAGCGGGGCTGGAGCATCCTGCAGGAGCTGGCAGCGGGGCCAGAGCATCCCATGGGAGCTGAGAGTGGGGCTGGACCATCCCGCGGGAGCTGGCAGTGGGGCTGGAGCATCCCACAGGAGCTGGCAGCGGGGCCAGAGCATCCCGTGGGAGCCGGCAGCAGGGCCGGAGCATCCTGCGGGAGCCAGGAGTGGGGCTGGACCATCCTGTGGGAGCCGGCAGCGGGGCCGGAGCATCCTGCAGCCCCAGACGGTCCCACGGCCCCAGGTTCACGCCGTCGCCGCTGTGACTCTGCCCGGGCYGTGGCCGCAGGTGCAGCGCTGGTGCAGGGCTCGCCAGGTCCTGCCGTGCCAGGGGGCGGCGCGGGAGCTGCCGTGTCCCGTAGCCGTGATTGCGCAGCAGCGGCACTCCGGAGCTGGAGCRCTCCGCGCTGTCCTTGAACCCCGCGCACCCTTGCTGCCGCGGCGGCGGCGCCCTTCCTGCCTTCCCTGCCCTGTTTGCTATGCACACGAGCCGCTCGGACTCGTTGCTGTGGCAGATGACGGGTCCCCGGTGACAGCGCGTATGCGGATAATTGCCAGCAGCCCCTCTAATAGGAACGCGCTCAGCTGAATCCATTCCGGCGCTGGGTAAATTTTTATGCCCGAGCGTCCTCACCGCTAGCCGGCAGAACGTGCACGAGCTCGTGCACTGCGTCCCCCCCCTGCGGCTTTCCTGCACGGACCGGCCCGCGGCTGCAGCGCGCACCTGGGAGCGGAGCCGGTGGGGTTTCTGCAAAGCAAACAACCGTACGGAAGATCTAAGCATTGCAAGAGCTTGATTAATTTATGTGCTGTAGCACGGCGGCTCACATAAAAGAAAAGATGATAGGTTTATTTTTGCAACAGGAGCCTGAGCTCCGGAGCGCACGGGTCCCCGGTGGGGCTGGGGTGGCGATGGGGCGGCCGTGGGGCTGCTGCCGTGGGGCCGCCGTGGACACCCTGCGCTCCTCATGGCCGGCTGCTCCCAGGGCCCCTCACTTGCATTTCCAGTCCCAGCTGCGGCCACAAGCACGGAGCCAGCAGCAGAAGTGCGTCATACTAATTAATAAAAGGTTAATCAAATTTTCCGGGCGCTCGCGGCGCTGTGATCCTGCCTTGGTCCGCGGGTTGAACGATGCTTCATCTGCAGCTGAAAACGCTCGGGCTGGGTTTAACGCGTGGGTAGCGCTGGGCGGCGGCGTGCCGTGGCCGAGCCGGAGCGATCCCCGCGGAGCGGCTGGGCAAAGCGGGCTGCTGAGGCGGCACAGCAACCACGCTCCCCGCTCTCGCGCGCGCTCCGTCCGCACGCCGGCTCCTCTCCGGCGATGCAGCGGCATCGGGCATTGCGGCCGGGGAGTGTCGTGGCCGGGGTGCTCCCATGTGCAGGGTAAGCGGGGGCTGGGATCTCCGTCTGCGGACCACTCATGTCGTATTCATTGTGTTTAAGTATTTATGAGCTGATGCATATTAACCAGCTGCTCTCGGGGGTTCAGGCTCGAGCGAACCAACCGAAACACGGTGCACRCGACGGCGGTGTGCACGGCCCAGGGCCGCTGGGACGCACGACCTGCTGAGGTGTCGCATAATTCACGGCCGGTGCCAGGCTCCGCTCTCAAAGTGCCGGCAGAGCATTTATTGACGCACGCGTACGGCGGCTACCGGCCCCGGAGGGGGTGCCCGGCCCGGCTGCATTGCAGCTGCAAGGGCAGCGCTATTTCACTGCGCGCTGAACTTTACTTCTGACATCCTATTACGGCAGCCTAATCCCTCCTCGACGTGCAAGCCGGATTCAGCACTTTGAACTTGGCGTGCCCATTAATCAAGTCAGCGAAAGGTCTACCGTGTCATCCTGTCTTTGGACATTTTCGTCAAGTCTTTAAAGCATACTGTAGCAAAGCTGGCTGTCACCCTTATCAAAGGAAYGGCTGGCTGAGACTGCCTGCCTTCCTGGCCCGGCAAAATTATGCAGTGGTCATTGCAATTTACACGCTAGCTTATAAAGTTCGCACTTGAAGAAGGCGTTCTCTCCGAACTATTATAGCCATTTAATGGCATGGAAGCTGCTCAGGACTGCAGCTGTGTAATGCGGGAAATACCTTTTGCAAAGCCGATTACCTCTGATTGCACCGCGCGTCTCGCTCCTGCCTGGTCCTGCCCCGAGTGTTCGTGCGCGGGAGCAGGTCGCTGCTGGCTGCAGGGACGGAGGTGGTGCCAGCACAGCCCAGCGCAACAGCAGCCGGGGCCGTTGCAGGCTCTCGGGTCACCTCGCCTCCAACACGTGCCAGCTTGCAAATCCCATGCGCGTTGTACCGGGGCTTTTGCGACAGCGACACCCTATCCTCCTGCGCGCTGGCGCGGTGGCAGCGGGGAGCTCCGTACCCGCACACGTCACGGCTCATCCCCGCCGGATGCTTTGCTGGGCCACGTCCAATGCGCCCGGCTGTGCATCCCGCTCCCGCGGCACGCGGCCGGCTCCCAYGCTGGCCGGCTCCCGCGCCCCTCTTGGCATCCCCTGCCCAGCTCTGCTCCGCGCCGCTAACAAGCCTTCCCACCATGGCTTTCCTGAATGCCAACRGTCTGCGCTAATGCTTTCTGAGCCGTGTTTTAGGAGCCCCTAACGTGATAAGCATTTTCAGCTTTGCAGCCCTTCCCCAGCCATTGTTTGCCTGTCCTTTGGAAAGCTAATACTTGATTTAAGCACACTTCTGCTCCCTCCGTTTGTAAGGACAAATGTAAAGTAATTGTTTGATACTGCTGCATTTTCCTCAGCCTCCAGCTCTGATTTGCTGCTAATACAGTGTTGTCGGGGGGGATCAGCCTAGCCCAGCACCTCCTGCCTCCTTGGAGGGGATTGGAAATGGCTTTTCTGCTACGAGTCCGGGATTTGTGAGTCTCACTGTGAATGCTTTTCGCTTTTAAAGGAAAAATCGTACAAGAAAATATCCCATCCTCCTGCAGACTGCTCCTAATCCCTTGCTTCCCCCTCTGCCTGCCCGCAGCTCCCTCTGGGCACTCGCTCCCGGCTCTGGGTCTCCCGCAGCCATGGGATGCTGCTGGCACAGGGACGCTACTGAACCACGTGCAGAGAGGGCTGTATTAGGTGCCCATTAATTACTCCAATTTTAGAGCTCTCTGGACAGTGATCAGTGCCAGTGAGGTCGMCCAGCTGCTCCGTGGGTTGTGCCGTGGCTCCGCACGTCCGCCTCCTCTGGCGYGGCTGTTCCGAGGCCGCTGCCGTGGCCAGCGCGGCTGCGCCGGGGCTCCGGGGTGTCCGCTCCGGTCCTGCAGCATGGCGCCCACGGCACCGAGCGGCTGCTCCAGGCTGGGGTCGGGCCGGAGCCCTGTGCCACYGCGCACGTGCCTGGTGCAGCCGGAAAGCACAGGTTTTGGACTGGAAACCGGCCGCTCCGGGGCTGTGCTCCGCCGGCGGAGCCGGGCTGCAAAATGGCACTTGGATGCAGTTGTGCGGCCGCGGGAGGGTCTGGCAGCACGGCCTCACGTGGAGATTTAGATGCTGGCAGTGAAGTGCAACCTTTGACAGAAATGCCTGGGATTTACTACGAAAATCAATAGATGACTCAAGCAGTCCAGCACTCGGAAAAGCAAACAAATAGCAGCACTCCAGCAGGAGCTGGCACTGGCGTTCCCGAGCAGCGCCTGCTGGCCGGCTCACAAAGCAGACTGCTGCCGGACAGGACGGGACGGGACGGGACGGGACGGGACAGGACGGGACAGGGCTGCGCGGGTGCGAAGCAGGGGCCGGAGCGCTGGGTGCCCCAGGTCTCCGCTGCCAGGCAGGACAAGGAGCTGGGAGCAATCCCGGCCCCGGCTGCTCCAGCTGAGAGGCTGCTGCCGAAGACCGGAGGCGCCGGGGCGTGCAGAGGAACGCGCGGGGCAGCAGCCGCCGGCCGGGACCGAGGTGGCGAGGGGCTGACCGGCCCCRCGAGGGACGCCTCTGGCTTCGGGGCAGGATGGCCCAGTGCGGCGGGAAGCAGCGGTGGGGCTGCGTGCGAGGATGCATCCGCGGACAGCAGGGCTGCGCCGTGCATTGGCCGGCAGCGGTGGCAGCGGYGGCGCCCAGCCCAGGCCCGGCCCCAGCACTCGGTGTCACGAGCAGGCCAGGTCTCCTGCCGGGCGCGCGCACCCCTGAGCGATGCCGTCACCCTCTCGAAGGCAGGGCACTGCACTCCTCCGTCCATCCGCAGGTCCGGCAGCGTCCCCGTGGTGCCCCCAGCCTGCCAGCGCCGCGGTGGCTTGCACAAGCGGCAGTCACTTTTCTTACCCCAAGGGCTCGCGTGCTGCACAAGGAAGCTAGTGCCACTAAAGTACCCGTAACAGCAGGACTCTGTGCTTTATTCACAGGACAAAATATCGTTACAACATTTTTCGAAGACAATTTTTCTCAAGCAGATACATCTCGCCGTCCTCAGGGCTGCACGCAGCACCGTGGCGCTGCCTGTTCCCGCCGTGCCGGGGACGCTCCGGCCGGGCTGCGCGGAGGAGGGATGCGCCTGGGTGCAGCCTGTGCACGGGTGCACGACGTCTGCACGGCAGGACCATCGCGCCCCAGCCCCGCTCCCCGCCGGAGCACAAGCCGGAGCCCCTGGAGCGAGCCCCGGCGCCGCTGCCCGTGGGGCTGGCACCGATCCCTCGCTGGCCGGGGCCGGCACGCCGCGTCTTCCCGGCTCGGCTCGCCCTGCGGGGTCCCGGCCTCCCGGGGGCCGGGGAGGCTCGCTCCCAGCTACAGCTGGCGGTTCCCGGGAGGACCGGGCAGTCCCGGCCCCGGCCCCGGCCCCGGCCACCGCGTGGAAGACCGCAGAGTGCTCACATCACCGCGGCTCTGCTCCCCGATGCTTATTCCCACCTGAAGTCCTGCCCAACTGTTTCATAGAATTTAATATTATAAGGTCTATAAAAGTCCCGGAGCTGCTCTATCACCTCCGGGTCTATCTGCACGTGAGTCCTCCCTTTGGACTTGCCCAGGCAGCGGGGCAAGCTGCTGCTCTCCGTTTTCTTCAGGCAAGGAAACCCTTTAGTCTTGTTGAAGTAGAAGTGCTTGTCCGTGATAACCCGCTTGATGCCCAGGAAGTCCTGGACTTTGCCCATCTCCCCGGCGGGGTCCGTGATCAGCTTCTCCCCGCTGACGAAGTGGATCTGGGAGAGGGGGAAGTACTGGAGCCAGCTCTGCAGGTGCACGGCGTACATCCCGATGCGGATGGCGTTCCAGGATGTGTCCACCAGCCCCAGGCTGCGGTTGCGGAAGGAGAGCCCCTCRAAGGTGGGGATGTCCGGCTTCTTGGAGAGCGTCTGCGTGTAGTCCGAGATGGCCCGGGTGACGGGGTTCCTCACCACCACGATCAGCTTGGTGTCCCGGGACATGTTGAAGATCCGCCGCGGGGCCTCCTTGGTGACGAAGTAGCTGGGGGTCTTCTCCACCGTGATCTGGCTGTCGAGCGTTCGCGGCATCAGGCTCCTGCAAGCGAGGAAGAGGAGGGTGAGGAAGGCGCGGGGGCCCCGCAGAGCGCCCGCCTGCCCATGCGGTGCGCGGCACGCGGCACGACCCGGCTGGGCTCCCGGGGCCGGGCACCAAGGGCCGACGCTGAGGGGTGGCCGGGCTGCTCCGGCTCCGTCAGTGTAAATCCACGAGCGATTTAAGGAAGAGCGGGTGGGTTCAGCCTGCGAAGCCGAGTGGCTCCCTGCCCTCCACCCTGCTCGCCACATGGATGCGTTAGGCAGGAGACGGCCTCYGCTGGAGCCTCCGCTCGGTCCTGCCTCCCCTAGTGCTGCAGCAGCCGCCGTTTGCAGGAGAAACCGCAGCGGCTCCTTCCGCAGTCACTGYGCTCCGGCCCCGGCACGGCCTGGGAGCAGAGGGGCTGTGCTGGGATGCACACGTGCCCCGGAGCGGCACTGCCCCCGGAAAAAGGCTGGATTGCCCGTCCCTCCAGGGGCTCGCAGGGGCTGGGGTGCCTCTGGCCCACGGGTTTGGGAAGCAGAGGGAGGAGAGGGGGGGGCAGCGTTCCGGGACGGGGTCCCGCACGGACCCCGCTGTTTCCATGAGCCCGAGTTGGCACAGGGAGCCGGACCGTGCGCGCCAGGCTGCACCACTGGGAAGCGAGTGGGACCCGACCGGGCGGAAACCCTGCAGCCCAGCTTAGCGCTAATTAAATCATTGGCTTCGACATGCGAACATCCAACCCAAATAAAAACTAATGGGACGGAAAGATTTATAAATTGGCCTTGTACTACTGGAGTAAACTACTCGATGCGTCGCAGGCGGATCTGCTGCGCCGTGGGCGGCTGGCGTGAGCGGGGCCGGAGCGCCGGCGCCCTGCCGAGCAGACCGGGCTTCCGCGAGAGCGGGGACGTGCGGGCTGCTCCCGCTCCGCAGCGCCGCGGGGACGGCACGCAGCCCTCCGGCCCCGGCCCTTCCGTGGATCGGCGCAGGTCGAGCCGGCACCTGATATTTCAATTACGTTTATCGCTCGAAAGCATCTGTTACTTTTTCCACTTTGCAGTGAAAGTTGGTGGCTCGTATTCATAAACTCGCCGATTTGAATTTAATTGTGCGGTGGAACACAAGCTATAAAGCACAATCGGGAGCTGCCTGGGGAGAGTTTTATGGAGAGCGGCGAAATGTGCCTCCAGGAATGTTTTGTTTAAAATAGAATCCATATGTTTAATGCAAGGAGCCTGCACGTGCCCGGCATCGGCGATGCCGTGCCCTGCAGGAGCGCCCGGCGATCCCGGCGGCTGTCAAGCGCCGCAGCAGCGTGGGCCCTTCCCGGGAGCGAGGGGACCGGCCGGCCGGAGACGCAGCYGAGGAGCCGCCGCCAGGGCTGAGCCTGACGCCGGGACCGGCTTCCCCGCGCGCCCTCCGGCAGCGCCCCGCTGGGGTGGCACAGGGCTGAAGAGCCTCGTGCCGCCGGGATCGCCGTCCAGGAGCAAAGTCAGCCTTGAATTAATCATCTCCGTTACGTCCTTCCTGCAAATTCTGCGTGTGATGGAGGACCGCGGGTGAACGCTTTCAGCCTGTCCTGGCAGGGCTGAGTCCTCTCTGCAATGGAAGGGGGCTGACGAAGAGCTGGTGTAGGAGTCATTTTAATAGACTAGCTCTATTGATGTCTGGTCTAACCCAATGAAGCCTTGGGATAGAAGCAGTCAGAGAAAGCAAACATCAGCAGCCCTGTCTGCAGCAATTCAGCTGGAGAGAGCAACACACTGATTTATTCATGGGATAAACCGTGCAAAAACTTCACGGCCACGCCGCCTTGCTGGTGTGCTTGAACAAGGGGGTTTCTGAGAGCGGCATCACAGTCTGGTGACCAAGACCAGAAACCTTCAAGGATGAATCCTTCATCCCACGGAAACAACAGCAGTCTGTCCAGGGTCCCTAAAACAAGACCTGCAGCCACTGGCTTGGGGGCTTGGTCTGTAGGGGGGAACCTGATGAAGGAACCTACCGAAAGGAGATACGGCAGTGGCCTACAAAACCATGTGTGATGTGGAGCAAGAGGGTAGCGACAGAGCGATAGACTGCTCACCGTCCCCACAAGTAAAGAAAGCAGGGGCTTCACAGGAAGGTGGCAAGAACCAGGTTCACAACCAGCAACRGGAGGTGGTTCTCCATGAAAGTGCTGCAGACCTGTGAGGTGGGGTCAAGAAGATAACGTGTTCAGCAGGAGACTGGATAAATAACGGGAAGAGATCCATGGAGAGTTACTAAACATGACCAGAGTCTGGAAATCCCGAGCGGAAACAGTCCCTCAAGCTCCAGGCTGAGCTAGTGTCTGTATTTGTCCTAGGCACCTACTTATGGCCATGAGAGCTCGGGTCAGGACAGGGTGCCAACCCGTGCCGTCCTCAGGGAGCACAGCAGAACCCGGGCCGGGGCAGGACTGCACTTGCCCTGATGGGTCCCCTCCCCTGCGGCACGCCGTTTCACCTGCTCTGCAAAATTTCCCCCCAAAGAAGTAACTCCAAAATGAGTTTGCATTACCGAACCACATACCGGAGCCGGTGCCTCGGTGGCCACGGAGCCCGGGCTGGCTCCGAGGCGACGCGAGGAGGCGTGCAGCCCCTTGCACCAGCCCTGCGCCGGCCGGCGCTGCACCGGCAGTGCTTTCGGGACGCGTCGGGGTGCACGGGCTCCCGAGGGGACGCCGGTGCAGCGCCGCCGTGCTCGGTGCCCCGCGCGGCCGCCGCGGCTCCTCGCCCCGGGACGGGGTYGCGTCGCCCTCCTGCAGGATTTCTGCCGCCCCGCGCGATCCCCATTCGCGCTCATTTGAACGAGAACAAACTAATTAGCATAAATTAATAGGGCTGCTTTACAGAGGTACCCGAATGCCGACGTGGCTTAATTGGCCTTTCCCACTGCTCTGCTTCAAACCCCATAAATCCTGATTTTGATTCCCAATGTTTAATGACTGTCAGGAAATGCTAATTTAGTCCCCGGCACCACTGCTGCTATCTCCATATCACAAACAAGTTCCATCATAAATCAGCGCAGGGCAGCTTTATAAGCGATTCACTATTACAATATATTGGTGGAGAATCATAAAACTGCTGTTTCATTAATGGCTCATCTTCAGGCTTGTTAGAGTTTCATTACGTGAGCTATTAGGTCTATGTATTTAAAAAATGAAATTACAGGTTCTAATCAATTATGAAAAACACAGAATCACTGCATAATAAATTACCGAAATGAGATAAGTTTTTTTTTTTTTTTTAAATGGACTCCCAGTGTTTGCTGCTCCTGAACAACAGAGACTGCTGAGACAACAAAACACAACCCGAATAGATAAATAAATCACCAGTGAAACCATGCAAGGGGGAGAAATGTCATCCAGACATTCATCTTTATGTTAACGGCGGGATCCCCAGAGCTGCAAGAGCTGGGAAATGCATTGCAAACTTAATTACAGTTGACTTTAAAATGATATTTTTTGGACTTCTGCATTCACAAAGTTATTTGCATACAAATAGCATGTCACATAGTTTTAAGTCTAGGACTCGCGTGTTTAGGGTTGAAGGCTTTCAGCACCCTGCTCACTGCGCGGCGTGCCGAGGGCTCCAGGAAGACCTATTTTCGGTGGGTCGGGGCTCTTTTCCGGTCGTGCACTGCTTTGCCGAGAAACCCCGGCGGGTTTCGGCAGAGGGTCCCGGCTCACACGAACCGAGCCGCTCACAGGTGTCAGCGCTAACGCCGGGACGGGGATGTACCGACGGCAAGGGATCCCGGAGCACATAGCCGGCGCGCGGGTTCCCGTGACCTCGCCGGTAGCCGCCAGCCTCGGGCACCCTCGGTCGCTCCTGAGCCCCGGCAGGTCCCAGGACCGTGTTGGGGGCTTTGCGCCCCACCAAAGGAAGCAGCGGGCTCACGAAACGCGACCCGGCAAGCAAGGAGCCCCCGTGCCGACGGAGCCGGTGGCTTTGCAGCCGCCTCCGGAGGGCCAGCGCAGGCTGCCTTCCCCTGCTCCAGCCATCGCTCCGTGGGCTGTGAGACACCGCGGAAAACACACTGGAGTTATTTCCATCCGGCAGTGCGCGCAAAGCCATCCGCACTCCGTCCTGGTTCAGCAAATCTGCGATGCAGCAGAAACGGAGGAGGGTGAAAAAGCTGAGGCAGAGTGAAGACCAGGGCAGCTCCGCACGGAAATCAGCAGGGACGCAGCGGAGCAAATGCCATGCGGCTTTGCAAATGCGGTGGGCGCAGTGCAGCCACCACCGTTTCACGCCGAGCCACAGCTCGGGCRGCTAATGCTCCCTTGCACCCTGGAGACGTCGCGGTTGCATTCGAGCACGTTACGGGAGCGAGGGAATGAACCCGCCCAGGTCGGCTGGGGAAGCACCGGCAGGCTGGGAGCACCGGGCTGCAGTCCCCGGCTGGGCCGTGCCCCACGCCCGTGGCCGTCCCGCTGCCGAGGGACTGCACTGCTCAGGAGCACCTGCACCCTGAATGAGTGATTTTCTGCTGCTCTGCCTGTGGGCACCCTGCGGCCCCTGCAACGCTCCCACATTAGAGAAACATAGGCTCCCCTGCTGGCTGTGTGGCTTTGATGTCGAACGTGCGTGAAACGCTCTCCCAGGAATAAATTTGTGCAAAAATTCATCAGATGATTG
>NW_020447408.1:678766-681378 GCF_003343035.1 Apteryx rowi | reverse complement strand
GGGGCGCAGGTTCGATAATCCCATCACAGCTCTGTGCTTGCTGCTGTGCTTGCACGGCCCGCAGGCGCGCAGGGACGGCGCCCGGGTAAATATTTGCCTGTTGCAGCTCATTGTATGCAGAGGATTTGGCGGCTCATGCACGGCGCTCCGCAGGGGCTACAGCCTGAAGTGTGTGTAATCCTGCGCTGCAGCCACTTGTCGGCATAAAAACAAACTGTTTAATTTGGCAAAAAAATCCCAAGTGCTGGCTCCCGTGGCGAGGGCTGGGCTTTCTCCCTCGTGCAGCTGATGCTGCTGTCTTGGTACCAGCGGCAGCACGCGGGGCTGGGCAGCCGGGGCAGCCGGGGAAATCCGTCCAGCAGCACCAGGCACCAGCCCGCCGCTCCTCRGCGCCATGTCCCACCCGCCTCTCCAGCGCCTCCGTGCCGGGGCGGCCACGAGCGCTGCTCCCGTGGCAGCTGGAGGGCCGGGATGACCGCAAAGAGTCCCTGGAGCGCGGACCTACGGGCAGAGCTGGCAGCAGCCGAGCCTGCGCCCGGAGGCGGCGGGAAGGAGGGAGGAGCGCCGGCCCATCGCAGGCACCGCACATGCAGGGCAGGGCGACGTGCGGGGGAAAAACCGGAGCAGGAGCATCGCAGCCAACAYGACCGCAGTGCGTGAGCCTGCCGTGCCCGCCGTTTCCGCCGTGCCCACCGTATGCAGCCTGCAGCACCCGGCTGCTGGCAGCACTACACAAATGGGCATCAGCTGAAAGCTTGAGCAAAACCCGATGAAAACCTGCAAAATTGGGTCAAGCATACGAGAGGCTGAGGCGCGAGGAAGATAAAACGGCACTGCAAAACGACATTGCTGCCAGCTTTTAGGACACTGCAACCCGCCAGCTGATGAGCAAATAGCAGGGGCTGACAGAGCTGCAGGCCCCTCGGAGGCACTGGCAGGGCACGCAGCAATGCTCCCCCGGCCCCAGGCTGCTCGCTGAGCCGCCGTCGCAGCTGGAAGAGCGGGGATGACAGCATGCACGTAACGGGGAGCAGGGGAAGAGCCGGTGCTGGGAGCAGGGCTTCCTGCGCTCGCATTAGCGGAGCAAGCCGGGGACAGCTGCATCCTCCCAAAGCCCTGCATTTCAGAGCCTCGGATCGCAGGTTTCTCCCCAAGGGGAAAAGCTCTAAGTAAGTACGGGGCTATGACCCGGCACGTCCGGGAGAAGCCTGGCCCAGACCCGCCGCCCAGCTCTCGCTGCTGTCTGAGAGCATCAGGGCTCTGCACCGAGTCCTGAGTTTTAATGATGGATTGACTCCCATTAATAAATGTTTATGTTCAAAGAATTTAGACCAGTGCTCACAGGCGGATAATGAGGGACATTTCAATGCATACCAGCAGTGTGAACACAGTAATTAACTTTGTTGCTGATTCATTTTTAATCATTTAAATGCTCCGGAGATTTGCAGTGTCCTTTAAGTCAACAAAATCTTTTCCAAAGGGCAGACCACCGATGTCCTTCAGCAGCACAACCGATGCATAATTCCCGTCTTCCTGAATAGCTGGGCACCACTGAGCGTCCAGCGAAAGGAACCGGCAGTGCCAAGAGGAGCCCAGCTGGGAGCAGGGTGGAAGGGAGCCGGTGAGCAGCCAGCACGGGCAGGGGCTGGCGGCCGGCGGCGCCGGTGCGGGAACCTGGCCTGGCGATGGTGTGCGGGGCCACCGAAGGGCTAGGGTCTCCCCCTCTCCAACTTCCAAGGCAGCAGTTTTCTTAGGTGAAACTTTAAAAATTAGTATTCATTAAAAATCACATAATACGCCACAGCTGCTGCAATTATTCCCTAATTAAAAGCTCATTCCAGAGATAAGTTGCGTGCTTGGTGATGTTCCTGTCTCAGGAGTGTGCAAAGGGACGGGGCGACGTGCCGCCGTCAGGAACGAACCGCCCCGACCCGGCGGCCGGGCCCCGAAGACCCGGGCGTTGCGGGGGCCAGCGCCGGCGAGGGGCGATGCCTCATGGTGCTCATGGCCACGTGAGGTTAAGAGCCGGGTTTCATGCTGTCGAAGCAAAGGTTAGGAAAGTTGCAGTGTTTACAAACAAGGTCATGGAAGAGGAAGCAAGAGCACGCATCATCAACGCTGAGGACGTGGCACCCGTGCGGCTCCGCCGCCCCGTGTTTCTCCCAGCGCCTTTGCTGGGGAAGTTCTCCCACGCTCTGGTTGCTCCCGAGGACCCGAGCTCGGGGCACCACCTCGGCCAGACCATGCCGGGGCTCTCCTCCCCGAGGAGCTGCCGGCCGGACCGGCGCCCACGGGCACGCGCAGCCGAGGCAGGCACCGGGGAAGACGCCGGCCTGCAGGGCAGCTCCTCGAATGAAAGCAGCCTCTGCCGGCAGTTTCCCACCCTCTCCTCAGGGACAGGACACTCTCTGAAGTCAAGGAAACTTCAAAGCATCCTTGAAGCTTGCTGCCTTCCTCTCTTCTTACTAATTAGCTTTAGCAAAATGCCCTGCCAGTCAAGCCCACAAAACGGTGAGCACGTCGCCGGGCAGAACCTAATGGGCTCCCGGTTGTGAGCGAGCCAAGCTGGCCATTAGCGGAGAGCAATTAGCGAGGCAGCGTGCAGGCGCTGC
>NW_020447408.1:674438-678671 GCF_003343035.1 Apteryx rowi | reverse complement strand
ACAGACCCGAGCAGCCGGGCGACGATGCTGCGTGGTGGCAGCGGCTGCTCGCCCTCGGGCGCCCGGCTGCAGCACCTCGCTCGCACCCGGCAGCGCTCGCAGCCCTGCGGAGGCCCAGCAGCACCCGGGCACCGAGGGCGCGCGGGGCGGAGGCGGAGGCAGAGCCCGGCTGGGTGCCACGCTGCCCCCGGGGCCCCGTCACAGCGGCTTGCTGTGCGGGAAAGCCTGGGCTCAGCYGCCCGGGAACGGCTGGCGCCGGGCTCAGCTGGCACCGGGGCAGGAGGCACGCGGCCGGAGGCACGCTGGAGCCCAGGCAGGGCTATGCGCTGTGGCAGTGCGGAGCCCGCCTGGGCACAGCATGGGAATCCCGCTGGCGTCAGGATGCTCCGGCCACGCTCTCTTTAGAACGGGTCAGTGTTTGGTAAGCAACACCAAAATGGGACCCAAAATACACCCCCATTCCCCCGTTTGCTGCATGGACTCAGCCCTAGCCGCCCTGAGGCAATGGTGGCCGGGCTGGTTTCCCCTCCGATGCCTTCAGCCCCTCCAGAGGAATTTTACTCCGTCCTAAACATGCAACCTGCCTCCTAGGGGTGCAGCAGTGCCGGTCTTGCAGAAGCCAGGCTGGGTCTGCAGCCCAACCTGCTAGGAAAGCTCCTCTCCGTGAATATAATGCATCTCCCAGGATTACACAGAGGAAATCCTGGAGAGGAAAACTGCACCCCAAGATGCTGTAATTAGAATCACTGCTCAAAGTTAACTGCAAATTAAGATGCCGTCTTCCCTGTGTTCTGGAAAACACTGAAGGTTATTGGCACACTCTACCTGCAGCAGGAAAAGCTCTGTGTTGAACATTTAGTCCAGGATTGGTAATGAATCGATATTCCCCAGTAGCTGGCTGTTTGGTTTCAGTTGTCTTAAAACAGATCTTGCTAAAAATACCTTTCCTGTAGTGTATCTCTAGCTAATGAGGTGGATTAGAGAGGATGACGGGAATTGGAAGAGGCATGGGTGTCTTTGGTCTGAAATCATTAGGCAGGCAGCTCCCGGGCTGCGTGGTCTTGCTGGGGCGTGGGAGAGGCGGCGGGGTCTGGCGCACCGTCCACTTCGGTGTGCACGGTCTCCCGAAACAAGGGGAGCAACGGCTCTAGGGGCGATGGCAGGAGGCAGGACAGGAGGCACCAGGAAAACGGCTGGTGTTAACAAGCAAGAGGTGTGGAGACAGCAAGGACGGGAGGATCAGGAGATACCACCCTCCTCGGCTTCCCACACCTCCCTTCTGAGCAAATGCAAAAGAAAAGGACTCAATGTTTCCTGAGCATCCCGGGGGCTCAGCTCGGGCTGCTCTCGCCCCTTCCCCTCCGCTCTGCACTGGGACGCTGCACGGGAAGGCCTGCGCCTCGCTCGCAGCCCCGTCCCRGGCGAGGAGCCTTGCCCGGCCAGGGCAGGAAGGGCCGAGCTTGCTAACCGCGTCTGCTCTGCCCGTCCGCGGGCTGCAGCCACCCGTGGGACGCTGCTCGCCGGCTTCCCTGGGCTCCTGGCGGAGGGGCCGGCGCTAATCACGCTGGGGGTTAGACCTGCTCCATATTTAATTGCTCCACTTGCAAGCAGTAAAATCAATTCCACATTTCATACATTAGTGGCCTCTGTGCTTAAGTTCTGGCAAATTTGTGAGATTAAGAAAAAAAGTAATAAAACCAGGGAAGTGTCATTTAATTGTTTTATCTGAGCTAATTTGGAGGCTTCGCTGATCAGGCGTGATCTCTCCATCGATCCGGACGCAGCGCCAGGCCCCGGGCAGTGCGCTCCTCGCCCGACCGCGCTTGGAGTGCCCACCGGCCGGGCCGGCACGGCACTGCCTCGCTCTGCGGCTGCGGCCAGGGTGAGCAGTGCCCGGGCACCCACGGGGGCTGCAGCCCTCCCGGTCCCGGGAGCCGCTTCCCCTCCAAGGAGCCTGGGCTGAGCCGCATCCTGGCTGCCCGCAGGCTGCGCAGCTCCTACCAGCACCTTCCCTGCAGCTCCGGATGCCCCTTCCCGCCCGGCGCTGCCATTCCTGCCTGCGTCGGAGCTGTTCCCAGCCCGGCCGCTCTTAGGCAATGCCAGATGGGTGGGAGAGCGTCTGGCATCCAGGGGAGGGGGACAGACCTGCAGGCGGGCAAGCGCAGGCGAGGGACACCGCTGCAGCTCCCCTCCAAACCGTGCAGGAACTGGGCATGGTACATGACCGCCTTGGACCAGGGAAAGGGCCTCAGAGAGCGTCCCCTGCGCCTGTCCTGCTTGTGGACGCCAGGAGCGGGGCAGCCTGGTGGCACCGCCAGGGCCACAGAYGGGGCCCGGGCTCCTGCCGCCCGCTCTTTGTGCCGAGGGACACYGAGCTCCCGCAGCATCCGGGGGGGAGGGCTCCTCAGACGGTCTCAGACTTCGAGGAGATGCATCCCAACCGTGACTTCTCTCAGCCTGTGCTCCACAGTCTCAGCTACGGTTGTAAAAGAAGCAGAGCATCTCCGGCTGTAGGGTCTGTAAATGCGACCCGACCGCAACGCACGGCAGYGGCACCTGCCCGAGGCCGCAGGCAGCCCTCGCCGCGCCGTGGCGCCAGCCTGCCGCCCGGGGACACGGACACCATGAGCGCCAGCCCGGCCCCCAGCTGCCGGGTGCTGCTCAGAGCAGGTCTGACCTGCTCATGGTCAGAAACCGGCATCTTTGTGCCACTGCATGACGCGKGTCTCCCCGAGCCGGGGACAAACCCAGGGACCCCAGCAGAGCTGCATGTGGCCTGACGGGCACCACGTCTTGCTGCCTCCCGACCCATTTGGCATCCGACCAGCACTGCCCCGCTCTCAAACGGGAGACGGTCCCACCAGGAAACCACTGCTGAGACGGCGGGGCAAGGGAGGAGAGCGGAGCTTGGTACACGGGGCCCCGTGGCTGCCTCCCACCCGCCCACCCGCTGGCAGGGTGCTCTGGACACACCGGCAAGCAGCGGGTGCCCTCGCCGCCAGCGCGAGCAGGTGTCTGCCCAGCTGCACGGACCATGGGGACATGCCGGGGCTGTGGGGCCACTGGCGCGGGGTACGAGTCCCTGGGCTCCTCTGATCTGCACACACACACAGGCTGCGCTTACTGCCGCGCCGCGAGCACCGCTGAACTGAACAAGAAAGCCTGTACTGAAATTAAAATCTCGCCATCTCCTGCTGGAGATGCACTCTCTGCTCTCTGCAAATTATTAGAGATCTCAGATACACTTGCACTTATTTGAGTTCAGACAGACAAGACAGGAGGATAGGAACTGTCCCTTTCACAAAATTAGATAAAACCTGATGGCAAAGGGCTATGAAGCAAACGGAGTGGGGCTGCAAGAGCAGGGAGACTAATAGTGCAATCCTGTGGGCTAATAATTCACAAGCGTTTTGGAGGTTCCTTCACATTGACAAGTGTCTCTCCAAACAGGAAGGGAAACCTGTTCTTGTCCTGGCTCCAGCCCCAGGTTCCCAGCATGGATTGGGGTCGTTTCCACATGCAGTAACAGACTCATTTATTTGGGCTCCAGCAGCCATATTCCCACGGCTAGAAGGAAGGGAAATCACATGGGGCTGGGACACGGGGCTGCCTCTTCTCCCTGAGCCAGCACTAGACTTCTACTCCTAGATCCTGCTTAGCACTTTCTTAAGGAGGAGGAAAAACTCCCCAAAAGAAGTCAAGCAACAGACTCCATCGCGAGCACAGAACAAATCCGCTTGTGCGAAACACCCACGGCTGCTCCCGCTCCGCCGACTCCACGGATGCACTAGCGTTAGACAGACTTGGACAATATCCTGCCATAGGGATGTGCGTGAGACACCACGTCCCCTCGCCCGTGACCGAGATCCCCCGGAGCCGCCAGCTGTTCCGCACAGACCGCGCAGGGAGAGGAGAGGCGAGGACGGGGCAGATGGTGCGGGGCGAGTTGAGGGAAGCGCCCGCGAGGGAGAGGAGCTGGGCAGTGCCGCCGGAGCGGGGGGCGATGGCCCGCAGGGTGGGAGCCGCGCCGGGGGCGAGGCGCCGTGCCGGGCTCACCTGTACCACTCGAGGCCGCGGTCGTAGTTCCTGTCGAAGAAGTGGGGCTCGGTGCCCAGGGCGCGCACGTCGGGGTGCACGCGGATGAACTCCAGCACGGCGCGCGTGCCGCCCTTCTTGACGCCCACCACGATGGCCTGCGGCAGCCGCTTGGCCCCGGGCCGCGGCGGCGGCGGC
>NW_020447408.1:659716-673804 GCF_003343035.1 Apteryx rowi | reverse complement strand
GGGGCAGAGGCGGCTGCGCTGCTATTTAAGGGGCCGCCTGACGTCAGCTCCTCCCGGAGCCCCCGCGATCCGCACGGCAGCCGCAGCCTCCCCGGGCCGGGCCGCTCCCGGGCTGCCCGCCCCGCCGGAGCGGTTCCTGCCCGGGGCTCGGAGCGGTCCCTGCCCGGGGCTCGGAGCGGTCCCCAGGGCCAGAGCGGTCCCCGGGGCTCGGAGCGAGCCTTGCACGGGGCCGGAGCTGTCCCTGCCCGGGGCTGGAGCGGTCCCCGGGACCGGAGCTGTCCCTGTCCGGGGCCGGAGCGGACGAGGGGCTCGGAGCGATTCCCGGGGCTCAGAGAGGTCCCCGGGGCCGGAGCGAGCTTTGCATGGGGGCCAGAGCAGTCCCCGGGGCCGGAGCGGTCCCTGCCCGGGGCCAGAGCAATCCCTGGGACCGGAGCGGGCGAGGGGCTCGGAGCGGTCCCCGGGGCCGGAGCTGTCCCTGCCCGGGGCCGGAGCAGGCGAGGGGCAGCRTGGCTGCGGGCCGGTGCCGGCAGCRCTCCCACACCCGGGCGTCCCCTGCGAGCCCGGGCCCCGTCGATGGCGGCTGCAGCCGGACCGGGGGCTCCGGGCGCTGTCGTGGCCCTGCCCTTGGCAGAGGGGAGGCTGGTGGCTGCCCAGCTCCAGGACAAGCCCTGTCCTCCTGCCTGCTGGCTGTCACGACTCAAACACATCTGCTGGCAGAGCCGTGCGGAGGTGGAGACAGTCCACTGCCCCGTACCTGGCCCTGCAGGTAACTCTGAATCCACACTGAGTCCCAAACTACCCACAGCGGCTGCGGGGGTCCTTGGGGACCAGCTGGATCTGCCCACGGCAGCCTGCATCAGGCCAGGGCTGACTGGCTGTGCAGGCACCAGGTCAGTGCGGAGAGGTGTCTCCTGCCGCACACAGACCCCCCCAGGCCAGGAACACAAACCGGCTGGGGCGCTGGACTGTCTGCCCTCGGCGCACCAGGATGAGAGGAGTCACTGTTTTGGGGGTCAGAAAGACAGGGTTCAGAGCTTGGGAGAGCAAGGCACAGGCAAAGCTGGCAGCAGRCTAGGTAAGTGTTAGCAGCATGGCAGCGTGTCCATCCAGTTCGCAAGGATCCTTCATCCTGGGTGGTGGAGCTGCCTGTCCCTGTCCCGCGCTGCCTCCCAGCAGCTGCTGAGGGAGGGGACACGGAGCGAGGATGGGCCGCCCTGCACAACCACGGCAATTTCTGTCCTCAGCAGGTGCAGAAAGAGCAGCCATAGGATGGAGGGATGCTGCTGCAATACACTATAAATAACAAGGAAAGGCTTGAAAAAATTGCAAAAATTAAATATATCTGCCGGTTTGGGGATGCTCAGCCTCACCTGTATGTTTTGTGATGCCTGAAAAGCAGGTTGACCCAGGAAAAGCACGAGGGTGTTGCAGGATATGGGTGCACGCTGTGTTGCTTCATCCCCATTCCTCTGGCACCCTCCACTTGACACTGCTTCCCTCCTTCTCGCACTCTTCCAGCCCAGGCTTCTGCTTGCTTTGCTCCTGCTAAAGCCAAAGGACTGTGTGCAGCACCACTTAAACCTTAATAGTTATTGTCTCTGCTCTCTCAGCACAGAAAGCTTGTTCAGCTGCAGAAAACTACTTGCCTTGTTACTTGAGAAGAAGGATGATAATAGGGTGAGACAGGCAAAAAGTGCCAGCCCAACACAAGCAAGGATGCTGCAAACTCCCTGGCAGCCAGTCCAGGGTGGGGATGAGGTTTCCTCTTATGCAACAGCCAGGAACTCGGTACAGATGTAAATAAAGATGGAAAAGACTGCTGAGAAGCAGTGCTCTGCACAGGCTCTTTTGCCTGTGCTTGTGTGGGAGCAGTGAAATTGGACCTCACTGGGAGTTTAAAAATAGTTCCTTGAGGAAACGAGAGCCTGATGGCTCAGGAGAGCTCTGGCACTGTAGGCTCAGGGCTGAGTCCTGCGGCCAAGCCGATCGGCCTAGCACGGCTAGCACCTTGGGGTGGCCCACAAGGGGCTTTGCCTTCGGGGCGCTGGGTCCCGCGCTGGCTGCTCCGGGTGGCAGCAGCTTCTGTCGGGGAGACGGGGCCAGGCCGGAGGATGGGACACCGTTCCCTCCGTGCAGGTCCGGGGAGGGAAACGGCCTTGCCGGGGGACCACGTCCAGCGCCAGCCCGACACCCCAGGAAGGGAAGGAGCCAGCGGGCGCTGGGCCGGTCTCACCTGGTGCAATCGCTTCTGTCCAGCCAGGAGCGTTACGGCCGCCCCCGAGCTGGTGCGGCGCCGAGCAGGGAGGCAGGGAGAAGGCGCAGCCCCCCGGCGGGGGGCGGCCCTGGCGCAGGGCACGGCAGCGGGCACGCTGGCACGGTGCGCGGTGGGACTGCAGGGACAGCTGAGGGGCCGTGCGCTCGCGGTGCTCCCTTTCCGGTGGCAGAAGAGGTGTCAATCATTCAATTCCCTTCCACAACAAACTGCCAAAGCAAATCTGTGGAAAAGTTGCCTTTTCCATTTTTAGCAATTTTATGGCCTCCATGTGGTGATCCATCCTCGGCAGCAAACACATTGCTTAAGCATGAACATTAGAGGCGTCTGGATAAATAAAAGCTGGTGTGGATGCCTAGACACCTCCAGGTTTCTTTGCTTGCAAGGGAGGAATGTTTTGTAAAGCTGACAATTTTGCTTTCAGTCCTTGTATCTTTGGAGGGCATGTTTTTTCCGTGACATGTTTGCTGTTTGCACCCAGCTCCACATAAACAACAGCTTTCTGGAGTTTTCGGCACACGCCCGGCCCTGCCGCCCGGGCTAACGGGAGCCCCAGGAGTCTGCCCCGATGGTCTCGCCGGTAGGAGGGGATCAGGCATCAGAGGGGGCGGTTGCTGGAGCTGCCCCGGCGTGGAGGAGAGGAAGGAGCCCTCCGGAGCGCTGCGGGAGGCCCCCGGCGGCGCCCTTCCGAAGGGAACGCGGGCGCCTGGCGGCACGGGGCTGGGACGCGCACGCCGCTCTCCAGCAGCCCCTTCCTCCCTCTTTCCCCCGCCCCGTCTCTACCCGTCCCTGAACTGAGCTGGCATTGCTTTCTGCTGCCAGCCTTGCACCTCCTTCTGATTCGTCTCGTTTCCTCCCCTCCTGTTGGCCTCTTCCCCGGCGCCTCTTCCCCTCCTCACGCTCCTTCGTTCCCGGCACTCCTTCCACATTCGTGTTTGCCCTCTCTCCCCCTCCACCTCTTCCAGCCCCCTGGTCTCCTGCAGTGGTGGGTTTGCCAACGCAGCGTGAGACCTGCTCACTCGCCCTGCACGATCCCCCACCCCGGAGCTGTGTCCTGCGCCTCCCGGGTCCTGGCCGGCCCCCAGCGGCCACCGGTGCTCCCGGCCGGCAGCTGGCCCACGGGGCGGCTTCTCCGCTGCGGAGCTGCCGGCCTTGTGCGGAGCGGCTCGCCGCCGTGGCAAGGCCGCGGCTGAGCGGCGCTCACGACGTGCCGGGCAAGCACGCGGGAGGCACTCGGAGCTGCCCGCTCGCCCGCGCGCACCCTCATCCCGCGCCCGCCGCCGCGCTTCCCCCTGGCCACGGACCCCCCGGGCGGCGCAGAGATGCGGACTGGCGGTGCCGGGTGAAGCCTGCTGCCGGTGGGCGCCCTGCCGGCTGGGTTTGTCAGGACGACCCGCTCCGAGAGCTCGTCCCGAGCACGGGCAGCTCATGGGAAGGCACAAAGGAAAGAGCTCGGAAACATGGGGCTCATATAAGAAACAGAAAGAAAAATCTGTGCTGGGTGCACATAAAGCCTACGGGAAAAAAGAGGAGCAATAAAATGTGTACTGGAAATAGCACATCAGATTAAAGATGATATTCTAGCCTTGATGTCCCGGGTTGTAGGTAGACGAGATCAAGGTTATAATGTATTTCCAGAGCCTAAAAAAGCCCTCAGGGCCCAGATGTCGTTGCTAATCCCATTCCCCGTGTTTAACGTGTGTGTCATTAACAACCCCTTGGTTCGGGGCCGGTGAGCTGCCACGTCTCCCGTGCGCTGCCCTGACGGCCGCGCGGCCGCGCTCCCGGCCGGACCCCGGTGCCGCGGGGCCGGTGCGGCCAAGCTGCTCCCGGCGCCTCCGAGGCACGCTGCACTTCCGAAGGGTCTCCCGGTTCCGCCTGCCTGGCCACGACATCTGGAGCTGGAAAATGGGATGTTTCCACGTTTTGCACCTGGGAAGCGGAGTGAAGGGGCAGGGAAGGGACGGGGTCTGTGCGCAGTGGCGAGGGGCTGGGATGGGCGCCAGGAAAGGGGCTGGAGCGGAGCCCCGCGCGCAGCCCAGGATCACCATGGGCCAGGTGGTGGGGCGCACTGGCTGCACCCAGCCGTCTCCAAACGGCGTGCTTGGACACCGGCCTCCTGGCTGAAAACGCTCCGGCGCTGCTGCGTGCCTCCCGCCCCCGCTGCTGCCGGCAGCTCCGGCTGCCGTGGTGCTCGGCCGCGTGCCCCCCTCTTGGCACGGCCCCCCCGCAGCATCCGTCCCCGGCAGCGGGGCTGCTCGGCCGGAGGGGACGGCGCAGGTCCCCCCGCTAGTGCCACTGCAGCCCTCCCTGCCTCGCCGCCGTGCTCCTCCCACCGGCTCTGCTCCCGCCGGCCCGGGCAGTGCAGCTGGGGATCCAGCGTGACGGCCACGTTCGATGCGCCAGCAGGTTTCCGAGCGCTAAAACACGGGGTCTCCCCAGAGATGGCAGAGCCCAAAAGTTTCTATCAAGCAGCCGTTTGCAAGTGGAGACCTTCTGAGTTGTCTTAAATTGAACCCAAAGCCCCTGTAAGCCTCATTAATCAGTTCTAAATGCACCGTATTCCAAATAGGGTCAGAAACAATAAATTTAATTTTGACTCTGGCTCAAGCTACTTTGGCCATAATTCTCAGCCTCTTGCCCAGCCAGAGCAGCCAGACCTGGCCACGCCGCACAAACTCATTTGATTCCAAAATGTATTTTTAAGCAGGATGGAACGGTGCTTAAAAGCTAAACGGCTTCCCCAGCCGTAATCACTGCTAGCGGAGTCCTGGAACGAAAGGGATAAAGCGTGCGGGGGCGGGGAGAGGTTTTAATCTCACTGAGTAGATTACAGCGATTACTCCAATTTAATCCTCACGTATCTGTCACTGATGCTGCAAAGAACATAACAGAGCGGGCAGGGGTGCACCGGGCCGGGGTGCTCCTCGTTGTGGGGGCTGCGCCTGCGTCGTGCCGCTGTCTGCATCAGAGATAGTGGCTAACACCTCGGGCACCCGCCGGCACAGTGCAGGGCCGAGCTGTACCCATGGGCAGGTCACAGCAGTGTCCCGGTGGCATTAATCCAGCGCTGCAGCCTGCCAGCGCAGGGAACAGGACCAGTCCCCAGCTGCAGCCATGGCCAAGTGGAGCCAGCTGCTGCTGCCAGCTGTGCCAGCTGCAGTGTGCCAGGGCATCTGTGCCATGCTGTGCCGTGCTGTGCCGTGCTGCACCATGCCGTGCCATGCTGCACTGTGCCATTCTGCACCATGCCRTGCTGCACTGTGCCATGCCATGCCATGCTGTACTGTGCCATGCTGCGCCATGCCATGCCATGCTGCACCGTGCTGTGCTGCACCGTGCCATGCCATGCCGCCTGCCTGGGCTGCTCCCATCCCCGCGGGAAGGGTCCCAGGAGCAGGCAGTGCAGGCAGGGCGAGTGCGGCCCACGAGCTCCTCGCGTCCTGCCCCACCGCGGGAAACCCTCCCCGAGGGCAGCTAATTCCTGCCTCTCTCCGTGGGCACCCTGTGAAGTGGCGCGTTCCTAGGGAGCCGGAAGCCTCTCCCTGGCTGCGGAGGGCTCTGGGCGGCTGCGCGGGACGTGCATGTCTGGCGCCTCGGAGACACGGCGCAAGCAGCGCTGCGCACAAAATAATACAGTGGCGAGAGTTCATCTGCACGCCGCCGCAGACAGGGAATCTGTAAGCATCGCTGCTCCCCCCATCATTACACCATCATGCACAAGGCTCTGCCGGGCTCTCCGCAGCGGCTGCTTGGGTTAAATCTCATTATCGTTCCTTGGGGATCACAGGGGCAGGAGCTACTTCTCCAGTAACTAGAAATATCTCTTTGGCTCCCAGGCCTTCACAATTATACTTAACTGCAAATGAGGAATTTATACTCAAACACAGGCTGGTAATTTTTTTTAAAGGATGTTTGCAGTGTCGCCTCGTGTTCAGCCTGGCTCATCTATAACTACTCTTATCTTCTCCCTGTGTAAACTTCAGAACAGAAAATGAAAGGAAAGCGTCCCCGTTCCCTGGCAGCTCGGCTCAGCCCGGAGAGCGTACGCGCTGCAGGCACCGCCGGCAGCAGCACTCGCTGGAGCAAGGCGGCCTGGCTGCCTGCGCCGCTCCTGTGCCCGCAGCAGGAGCCGCGGCTCGAGGCGGGATGGTGCAGGAACAGCCTCTGCAGCGCCGGGAGGACACCACTGCCGGGACCGGGACCAGGGCCACGTCCAAGGCCCCCCAGCCAGGGAGCACCGCGTAGCCCTGCAGCCCCCTCTGCAGCCGGGAGCCCGTGTGTTTGGGAATCACGTGCCCAGCTCCCGCGGTGGCACCTCCCTGGCTGCCGCTCGGCAGCCGTGGCGAGATGGGGGATGAGGTCGCTGCCCAGCAGAAGGGATCCCACCGGCCCGGGGCGCAGTCCCAGAGCGGCCGGCATCGGCATCCCCGCCAGCCCCGACAGGCGCTGCCCAAGGCACCCGGGAAGCGGCCTCTTCCAAGCCCTCTGCTCTGAGGATGCGGTGCAGGAGGTTGTGACCGGCAGAACGGCAGAGGCTTCTGTGGCAGCTGTGCACTAAAATTAACTCATCCGAAATCAGGTTTTGGGTGCATCTCCATGGGAGTCAGCGCTGTGAGTGAGCAAAGGCAAAAGGGCTCGAGCGAGCAGGTGAAATTCCCTCCCTGTTTGCGAAGGGGAGACACCAGCATGCCGATGCAGCTGCCGGCCGCAGCCGGTGCCTTTCCCCGCAAAGGCACGTATCCCTCAGATCTGAAGCGCTCTCCGGGAGGAGTGCTTTGAAACACCCTGCCTTCTATTTTTAGTGGGATTGAAAAGAGAACAAAACCACTTAAAAACGTGGGGAATCAAAGCGAGTGTCCCCACGTCACACCCAGCGCTCACGGCTATATCCTGATTAGTGACAAGCAAGAGAGGGGAAACAATATTTAATCGCACCTTGTTTATGCTGGAGCCAAAAATCAAAGCACGGCGTTTCTCTTCCATGAGAAAAACGAGGTGGGCACTTACCCCCCCCACCGGGGATTAAGTTCCCCACGGTGAGGGCATCAATTTCCACGCTTTGGTGTGGGCTCTTCTATCACGCCGCAGACGAGGACTTCCTCAGCAGACACCGAGCCGGATCCATGCGCAAGGTACCAGCGTGCATCTATCATTTTCCCTGGATCATCTCAATATGCCTCTCCCCGGGGAGCTAGAGCTAAGTGGTTTCAGCAGCGGTGGGCCACGGGCCGTGTCCGGCGGGTCCGCAGGGTGGACACGGGGTCCCGCAGGAGCTGGCGCCGGCACCGCGGCTCCACTTGCGGCCGAGGATGAGCGGGTCCGGCCCCACGACACCCGCACCTGGCGCCGTCCCGCTGCCCGCATCGATTTGCTCCGGATTCCTTGATTAATTAATCTCAGAGAAATGCAAGGTCTGTTAATTACCCCTGATTAATTGGGGTGAACTTTTAATTGTATCCCTAAGCCGAGACGTGCTGCTCAATAGCTCCATAATTAGTGACCCGGCAATCTCTTTTAAAGCAATTAGCCCGGCGTAAGCAGTGGAAGCAGAGCCGGCAGCCCGGGGCCGGGACGCTCCGGGGCTGGCGTCCGTCCCTGCGCAGCGCCAGGCAGGGCCCCGCTCCCGCCGGGAACGGCCTCCCCGGGAAGGGCACCGCCAGCCCTGCGCTCTGCTCCGCTGCGGTGACTCCGGGCCGTCCTCCGCGGGAGCCGCACGGAGAGCTCCGTGTTCGCACGCTCTCCCCCAAACACCGCCCGTCCTTCGGTGCGCCCAACGCCAGCCTGCAGTCGGCTGTAACGCCGGCGACGCCGGAGCGGCACACGGCCAGGCTCGCGGGAGCCGGCGCCCCGAGCCAGCAGCCCTTTTCCTGGGAGYCCCCGTCTTGCTGCGCCTTCGTCGGGCCCTGCTGCTAACGAGGCGCCTTCCCGAGCGGAGCAGAGCGGAGCGGGGTTCCCGCGCCCCTCCGCCTGCCTCCTCTCCCCGCTGGCCCGCTCGGAGCCATGGGCACAGCGCGCTCCCTGCCTGCTGCCCCAAAGATCACACAGGGCCTAGGGAAGTCATTAGTAATTAATTTGGTTTCTAATCCTCTAATCCAGCTGCTCCTTGATTTGATAAGCGAAAAATCTGCTCTGGCCACATGGTCCTTGTTCCAGCCGATATTTCCAGCTGGAGGCAGTGGCAGGGGCGAGCGCGGTCCCCCTGCCCTTTCCGTCGCGTTCCCAGGTGCCCGGGCCAGCCCGCTGCTCTGCTTCCCCAAGGCCAGGCGATGCTGGGGTCCTGACCAGGCGTGCCGTGCCGTGCTGTGCTGTGCYGTGCCGTGCTGTGCCATGCAGGGCGGATGCAGCCACGGCACGGGGCCGCGCGGCGCAGGATGCTCGCAGCCTGCAGGGATGCAGGGCAGGCGACGGAGCGGTTGGCGGCAGAGCTACGGCACGTGACGGAACGAGGGAACATCACAGACAAGAGGCCAAATCCTTCATTAAATCCCACATTAATCTCTAAGAACAGTGATGTCAAAAATCTTAGCAGCAAAATTAAATTTTGTAGCTATATTTCAGCTGCACAAAATCAATATTAATTACAGAGAGAGAGACACATTGCTGAGAGAGGGCCTGACCCAGTATTACCCACTGCAGTAAAACTCCAGCTTGGTAACTTGTTTATATAAAATTACTGCACATGTTTTTGTGGCAAACAGCTTCCAATCTGACAGGATGTCGGGGCTGAATACAAATGTGAGCCGGGAAAATAAACACCCTCCCGCAGCAGGGCGGCGCGTGCACGGAGGACACGTGCACGACGGGCCCGGAGCAGCCGGACGGCCTCCCCGCGCGGTCCCGGCCGGGCAGCGAGAGCATTGCCAGTGCGCCCGGCTCTGCCYGGCTCTGCCCGGAGCGGGTCCCCGGCACGGTCCCTGCCCAGGACGCGATGAGGGTGGATGCTGGGGGCAGTGAGCCAAGCAGGGTCTCAGCACCTTCCCTCCCTCCCTCCCTCCYCCCTGCATCGCTACAGCATTTTCCATTCACCTTTATCTTCAGGTCCATAAATAACTTCAAAGCCAGTGTCCTGCGGCTGCAGGGCTGAGCAGGGATCCGCTGACCCAGTTTGGCAGGAGCCGCCAGCTGCCCGTGCGGGCAGCCCCGGAGCTCGGTGCAGTGCGATCCCACGGCACATTGCTCCCGGGCAGGATCCAAGACCCCCTGGCTGCCGGCCCCGGGGCTGCCCGGCTCCTGGTGCCCCGGCACTGCTTCCCGGGAGAGCGGCTCCGGAGCGCCACAGCCACAGGACCTCGTGCCATCGTCCGTGGCAGCGACACGGAGCTCGGGAGCCGGGGCACCCGCCTGGTCTCCCACTCCCCTCCCGTGTCCGTCCAGCAGTAAACCAGAGCAAGCACCGGCCGTGCTTCCTCGCAGCTGGCGAGCGAGTGTTTCCCCTGGGGAGCACAATTTTTGCAATAGATTAAGGAAACCAGCAAGAAGAAGAAAAAAAAAGTGCATTCCCTCCGGAGGAGTCTCCGGGAAGGGCTCTGCTCCTTGAGCGCCGCTGGCAGCCCCGGGTGCGTGGTGTGGCGTTCCCGTCCCCCGCGCACCAGCAGCCGCTCGCCCATGCCGGGAGACCTGCCCGCTCCGTGGCTCCGCTCCTCAGGGTTTCACTTACAGCCAGGATAAAGCTCAGGTCAGAGAGCTAAACCCTGTCTTTAAACACAGCTTCCTCTTGGTTATATTAAAAATGACTCCCAAAGCCCCAAGAAAGCCCATGTGGGACCTTTACGGTTCATCAGTCCCCCGTGCAGGCCATTTCCTTTCTTCAGAAATCCCATTTTACAAGTCCCGCTTTGATCAGCTTTAACTAGAAACAAGCTGGAGCACAGTTTGCAGCTGTGCGCAAAGCCTGGCTTTCTGCCCTGCCCTGCTGGGAGCTGTATATCCTCTATGTCCTTTATTTTAGGAATTATTTTGCCAACGGGGGTGTGCGCGGCCACGTGCCGTGTTGTTATGCAGAGCTGACCTCAGCCAGCAAGCGCTGCCGGGCCCCAGGAGCACTGCCTGACCAAGGCAGCCTGCGCGCAGGGAACGGACAGGCGCTGCAAAAAGGCATGTGCTTTTGGGGAGGCAGGRCATTAAAAAAAGGACTGATTTAGAAGGGCTCCAACACAGGGTGGAATTTGGGAGGAGAGGGAAATTCCAGCCCTGCTTTGCACAAGCCCCTGGGGGCCGGTGTCCTCAACAGGGTCACATCTGGCTGGAGCGGGGGCACATGTGGCTGGAGCAGAGCAAATTTGAACAGAGCAGGTCACATCTGGCTGGAGCAGGACACATGTGGTTGAAGCAGGGCACATCTGGCTGGAGCGGGGCACAGCTGGCAGGCGCGGCGTGGGCACGGCAGGCGTGGGCAGGGGTGTCCCCGCGCGGTGCATCCCCCCAGCACAGCGCGGCGCAGTGCGGTGCGGTGCAGCGCGGGGTCCRGGCTGCGGTGTGCGCAGCTGCGCTCGCGGGGCGCTGGGCTGCCCGGCCCATCCTCGCTGCCTGTCGCAGGCAGTTAGTGTCGCATTAGGAGATGATCCAGAACGGGCAGTTCGGGGGCAAAGGAATTAAAACGGGAGGGAGGCTGTTAATTAGTGAGACGAGTCAGAGTCTGCAAGCTGCCGGGGGGCGGCTGCGGCTGCAGGGGGTTCTCTGTATGTCAAGTGGCATCAGTCAAAATGCTGCTTTCTACATAACGGCCCGAGTGCCAGGAGGCCCCGCAGCGCCCGCACCTGGCGTCATCCTGCACGTGCCGGCCCCGCGCCGGCCCCCGCGGGCACTGCTGCGTCCTGCCACAGGTCCCACTGTGCCGTCCCAGCTCGCCGCGTGCTCCGAGCGGGAGCCGTGAGCACCACTCCTTCCAGCCCACCTTGGCCCTCACCTCTCCCTGCGTTGCCCCCTGCGCGGACCCCGCTCCGGCGCCCGGCTGCTCCCGGCCCCAGCTGGGAAACAGCTGGCAGCAGCAAGGAGGGACGGGGCTGTGTCGGGGCCACCCCCCCCCCGCAGCTGCCCCAGGGCCGTCGCAGGCAACAGCAATTGCTGCAAAGCTTTTTAATTGTCAGAGGGCTCTTGGGGAATCTCCGGTTTTCCTCGGTTAATGAGCCCTGGCAAAGGGAGCGGGCGCCGGAGAAGGGCGCGCTCCTTGTGTGCGAGAAACATGTGCCGTGAACGTTGCCTGGGGGGGGGGGGATGCGGAGCCGAGCGAGCAGCYGCCGGTTTGCAAGCGATCACAGAGCGACGCAGGACCGTCAAGGCCCTCGGAGCAGCCAGCGGCGCGGTGGAGGCCGGTCCCGGCTGAGCCGTCTCTGGCGGCGGGARCCCAGCGACACCGTGGAGCGAGTGGGAGGAAGGTGGCGGCGAGCGGCAGGGATGAAAGGCTCGGACAAATTGCTGCCGCTGCAGCGCTCTCCTATATATAGACTCCAGTGACCACCTCCTGTCCATCGCTGGGGATACGCTCGGCTCGTATCCGCACGGGTTCCTATAGAAACATATTTCATGCACCACTTATTTAACAGTGAGAAAGTAAAACGGTTCATGAGCTGAATTTCTCCAGGAAGAGAGAGACTCACCTGGAGACAGAGCCGTTGTTAGAGTAGGAAAGCTAACGAGAGGAGGCAGGACCGGGGCCCTCGTGGGCACACGGACGCGGTACCTGCAGAGCGTGAGCAGCAGGACAGAGCTTCTCCCAGGACCGTCCGGGGCGGAGGAACGAGCCTCCGGAGGGAGATGCCGTGCATGCGCCGGGGAGCCGGGCACAGGCGGCCGGACGCCTGCCGAGCGGGCTGCTTTGCACCGGTGCCAGGAGCAGGGCAGGGGAAGGAGGGAAGTTCAGGGAAGGAGCYGTCAGGTGCTGGAGCCTTGGGGAAGACTGCAGCAGTTTTGCGGGGCGAGACGGCGGCTTGCAGAGGGAGGACGGCCCCGGTCCCCCGCGCCTGCCTATTGCCTCCTCGTCCCTGGGGCCGGTGCTGGTGGGGAGCGCGCTTCCCTCGGAGCTGCGGGCACGGCGCCTTGGTCCTCAGCGCTGCCTCCTCCAGCCCTTCTCCAGCCCTTCCCTGCAAGAGGCCAATGCGCTTCCTGGCGAGCTGGCAGCTGGCACGGGCTGAGGCCCCAGAGACGGGGCTGGGAGCAGAGCCTGGCTCRGCCAGCAGCTTCCCGGCRCAGCTGAGCCCTCYGGCACGAGGGGCTCCCCCGCYCTGGGYGCAGCATCGGCCGCGAGCGCTGCCRGYGKGCMGYCCTGCGCCGGGATCCCRGGAGCGCTGYGCYGGCGGGGGACGGGAGACCCCGGYGCAGCCGCGCGCRGCCACGGCTGATGTCTYGGCGCRGGGTGTTCTCGCTGTGCCGGCAGCCGAGCCRAACGCTTTTGACTCTACTTATTATTAAAAAAATTATGCAACTGGGTCGCGTTCTTGCTATTTTTTATGCATGAGCCAAGCCGCAAATTCCATTATTTAAAAAAACTGTTTAGGCTGGTGATGCACTAGACCACGTAAGTAAATGCCCAAAATAATTTCAGCTGACACCTTTGCAAAGGCAGAGTGAAGCTTAAAGTCTGCGCAAGCCCTTCATTTGTAATCTAACATCTTTCCTCGCTTGTTACGGAGGCTGCACTTTCATCCGGCTCTTTCATCCCATTTGCTCCGTGTGCCTCCGTGGGGCGGTGCGAAGCCCTGGACCCTTGCGCGYGGCCTGAGCGTCCAGGCAAGGGCGCGGGAAGGGCTGCTCTGCCCCGGCGCAAGGCTTTGCCCTTGGACACCGCTGCTGGCGGCGTTTGCAGACACACTTGAACTCGCACTACGGACCRAGGTGCAAAACGCAGAGACCCTCAAAAGCAAAACTCTTCCCCGTGGAAAGAGGGTGGCAGCCCCGAAGAGCCGGCCGCTCGCCAGGCAGCCTGGGGGGCCGGCAGCAGGACGAGGCGCTAGCCCGGACCTGCTGCTCCCGACGGACACAGGAGGCATTCCCGGCTCCATACCGCTCACGGCCTTCGGGGTGTTTATTCACCTGGGCTTTCTCGAGACGCGTCTGCCCGCGGCTGGGGCCCTCTGAAGGMTGCTTTAGCCGGTGTCTTGCTCCGAGAGGCGGCGAGGCCGTGGTTAATCACGCCAACCTGATTATTTTCAGGTAAATTCCACCCTTTGCCATGACCTTGCAAACAGGACCCTGAGATTTTTTCTTACCATAAAAATTTTGGTTGACMCCAAAAGCAAAAGATGACAAACAAACTGTGATATAAATACCCGAGCGACTGGAAAAAAACAGTAAAGGTAACTTATCAATTAGCCCTTTTCTCACCGATAAATCACCGTACTGTGGCATCTGACCCTGGCTAGGCTGACATTTCTATAACCCATTCRCCACTGTTCACATATTAATGGCTTCCAGTCACCCTAAATTTGGAGATTTTAATCTCCTGTATTAAGTCAGTTCTTAGTAATTCAGTGAATCTATTTTTATTGGCTTTGTAAATCAGAGTTATCCGTGTCAGTGGCCGTGGTCAGGCAGAGGAGCGTTTGTCTGTGAAATTGGGTTGACACAGGCCATTGAGTGCAATGATAACAAGTGATTTGCAGGGCTGGGTGGACAAGCCATTTACACTAAGCAGATTATAATATAACAGTAGAAAAGTTTCGGCACTGGAAAAACAGCCAAAGCTGCAGCACACCTCGACAGAGGGACYGAAGGAGTTGGTCTGGGGAACAGGAGATCCAGGAGATGGTCTCCATGGGAGCGACCGAGGAGGAAGCCCAGGGATGAACCCCCGTGGGAGGAATGCGGGTGGAGGGAGC
>NW_020447408.1:625430-658831 GCF_003343035.1 Apteryx rowi | reverse complement strand
ATGCTCCGGTCCCAGCGCTCTCTGCCATTCCCGCTCCATGGCCGATGCTCCTGTCCCAGTGCTCTCAGCCTTCCCCGCTCCGTGGAGGATGCTCCTGTCCCAGCGCTCTCAGCCTTCCCCACTCCGTGGAGGATGCTCCGGTCCCAGTGATCTCAGCCATTCCCGCTCTGGTGGGACTTTGCAGGAAGAAGGGACACGGCATGGGGCAGCCATCGGCACCTCTCCCCCTTTGCTCTCCTTGCAAAGTGCTGTCCTGCCCCTTGGACCTGGCTGGGCGCATGGATCCGTTCGGCGCAGAGGATGAGGTGGACTCTGGGCTCAGCGCTCCGGCAGTTTTCTCTGCCCGGGGGCGAAACCCCTGCGTCGCTCTTCCTGCCGTAAAGCTCCCCTGCGCCTCCRTGGGCTGCAGGATCCTGCCGGCTGCTACAAGCGTCCTGCCTCGACACAACGCAGACTCCAGAGAGTGAACCGGCACCGTTTTTAAGAGCTGCTGTGATTATTTAATCGGCTTCAAGCTAAACATTGATTCCTGCAGAGAAATGGGCCCCCTTGGGAAAACAACCCGTAATTAATACGTTCGCTAACCCGAGCCCGCGCCGCGCTTGAACGCACGCTGGCACCGGCACCTGCTGAYGGAGCGCGCGTGGGCTCGGCCGGCGGGATGCAGCCTTGCTCCGGCCTCTGCCCGCCGCAGGAGAGCAGCGTCCRAGCCGCGTCTCCGCTGCGAGGGGGCCGGAGGCTGCAGACGGGTTTGGGGCCGACGGGGCAAGACCAGCGCCAAACGCGGCCGGAGGCGGTCGGTGGAGAGGGCTGCGTGGCCCGCGGCACCGTTGCCCCACCAGCACGGCTAATAAATCTGGCATGTCTGTCCCCGTGGGAAACGTCTACTCATCCCTGGGGAAAGCGCTCCGGCCGCGGCAGCGCAGCTGGAGCAACGCCGTCCTCCCCGCGCGGGCGTGCGGCACCTTGTCGTTGCTGGTGAAGCGCGTGCACGGGCGTCGGGGAGCCGCAGGGCCCGTCGGAGCTGGAAGCTGTCGCCAGCTGCTGAGCACGTGTCGGAGACCTTTCCTCGCGCTCGCCAGGAAATCCCATTAATCACAAGAGCAGGGCTGAGAACTCTTTAGCGAAATGATCGTAATCTCTGGGTTTCTCATTTACCGTGCAGCAGCTCGCAAACCTCCCTCCTTGCTGTGGGGCTCACAGGATTCCCCATCTTCGAATTAAAACACTCCCTCCTTTCCTCCTCTTTCCTCAAGCTCCGCAGTTTACGGTTTCYGCGAGTTAGAGCAGTTTGCACACTCGGTGGTTAACCGGGYGCTGGGGGCTGCGGCTGCCAAGCTCTTCCGTCRCGTGTGATTCGAGCTGACGGGGCTCCGTGATCCAGAGCCACCTCTGAATATTCCCGCTTTAATCAGAGCATCCTCAGGGGAAGGTGCTGTCAGCATCGGGCCTTTGCTGCAAGATGAAAGAAAAGGACATAAATGAGCGGCAGAGAGCGAGTGAGACGGAGCAGATTTACGGCGGCAACAGGCTGCTTGGCGTGGAAATCCCCGGAAAGGCTTTCGGTCGGCGCACTCAGACAAGTGGCTGTGACTCCTGGGACCTGCAGGACCGTAAGCGACCAGTGCTCCTCCGGGGCTTGGGGGAACCTGAAGGAGCCCTTGGCTTCAGCGGAGGCTCGCGGCAGCCCCGGCATCCCCAGCGTGGAGCCYGCGGGCGTCAGCCCCTCTCGCTGCAGTGCCACATCCCCAGCACGGAGCCCGCGGGCGTCAGCCCCTCTCGCTGCAGTGCCACATCCCCAGCACAGAGCCCATGGGCGTCAGCCCCTCTCGCTGCAGTGCCACATCCCCAGCACAGAGCCCACGGGCGTCAGCCCCTCTCGCTGCAGTGCCACATCCCCAGCACAGAGCCCGCGGGCGTCAGCCCCTCTCGCTGCAGTGCCACATCCCCAGCACAGAGCCCGCAGGCATCAGCCCTGCTCGCTGCAGTGTTGCATCCCCAGCGCCGCATCCCCAGTGCGGAGCCCGCGGGCATCAGCCCCTCTCGCAGCCCTTTGCAAGCAGCAAAGCACAAGTCGAAAGCAGACAGCAACATTTCAGGCCAGACCTTGCTCATCGTCCTGTGGCGAGCGCGGGGCCGCAGCGGGCGATGGGGCGGGCAGGGTTGGGGCACAGCCGTGGCCGGCGCGCGGCAGCCCATCCCATCCCAGCTCCGCAGCCCTCCCGGCCTCCTTTTCCCACCGGGCACCCGCTGCACCGTGCCTTCCCACGGGACAGCGAATGCCGCTGAGCCCGTGCCGCCGAGCCTCAGCGCCCGCGCTGCTCCGCGCCGTTCCTGATCCTGTTCCGAGTTTCCATTCCTTGGCGAAAATCATTCTTGACAGTTTTTAATCACAAATTGGGACAAAGTAAAATTTTCAAATGTCTTGTGGGCTGGAGAGTCAGGGAGAAAGTGAGCTCAGAACTGTGGAAGGATCCCACCAAAATACTTCAGTTTGATAATAGAAAAGTGACGGTATCTCACAGAAGACAATTTGCTGTAGGGAAGCTGGAACAAACCAAAGGGAGCGCAGCGCGCTGTAATGAAATATGACATCTATACTTCAAATCATTTCAAGTTTTTCCACTGAGAGTTTCATCAGGGCTGACACTTCCCTTCAAAATGCCTCAGTGTCAGCGAGACAGGACTTTCCAGCCGGCTGTATTCTGTCGAGAGGGTCCAGACCAGCTCAAATTGCGGCTGCAGACAACCTTGCCCGGAGTGCTTCGCCCCGCAGGGAGGGCATCCCATCCTGTCCCATCCCATCCGTCCTATTCCGTCCCATCCCACCTCTGGAGCAGCCGTCGGGCCCAGCGCGAGCACGGCCCGGGAGGCTCCCGGCGCCGGAGCTGCCTGAGCCATCGCGCTCTCGCATCCGGGGCATCTGAGCCCGGCGTGTGCAGGCCTTTGGGCAACGGTGTTGCTTCGATCATTTTGCCCCTCTCCTGCCGTGTGCAGTTGCTCCTCAAGTGCGTTGCATGCGGGGCAGGCACAAGGCGCCGGTGTCCTCCGCATTGCCCTACTGCCTTGCTGGCCAGGGAAGAGCGGCCTCTCCAGGCAGCTCTTCGCCCCAAGAGCAACTGCTCCCTCGGCTGCCGATGCAGGATCCCCAGTCTGCTAATCACTGGCTCCAGTCTGGCTCTGCCTTTTAATCCAAGCAACATCTCAAAGAATTAATTTTCAGCTGTAGAGCAGCATTCAGAAATAACCCCCTAGCATCTTCCTTTTCAGTAAGTCCCAGCTTGCAAGGGCTGTGCTTAATTAGTGAATTAAATACTCCAGAGTTCAGACCGGCTTGTTGTAACTCAAGTCCTCTTATGTTTTAGCTCTTCTGCAYGTATCCCACAAGTAGTGAAAATTGCATTGTGCTTTCAGAGACGGCTGATTTCAAAGGTCAGCGAACTCACCRGTGAGGATGACTCCTGGCACCCAGGACAGCACTCTGCAGCGAAAAAAGAGCGACATCCGCATTGCATGTCCCRTGCCCCCCTCCCCGCGGCTCTGCCAGCCCAGGACGACCTCTCTTACACCACGTTTTGGCCGTGCGTAAGTCACGAGCAGAGATCAGCCGCTCTAGATGGCGATTTTTCCCAGCCTCGGATAATGCCGAAGGTGAAATGAGTGATGCACGTCCTCCCCGTTCCCTTCCTCCCCCCCCCCCACGCCCGGCTCTGTTACTTCTGCAACTGCAAGGGAAGGAGGAATAACCCGGCAGGCATGAGGCACGGAAGTGACCGGTGTTCCTAGGATTCAGAGGAGGAACCGGTTAAAACCACAGGTACGAGCATTTTAACACCAAGCGGGAGCCCTGTTTGGGTGCAAACCTCACCGTGCCAGGGCGCAGCCTGATGCGCTGCTGCAGCCGCATCTGCCCTGGCCCCGAAGAGGCCCGTGGGCAGGAGAGAGCGGCTCACGCTCCCAGCGGGGTCTCTGACCCCCTTCTTCCCACGGCATCAGGAAAGCAGCATCTCTGCGGGGTCTGAATGAATAACAGAGGCAAGAAACTGGGAAATTCCTGTAACACAAATCTATTCTAAAAAAAAAGAGGGAAGGCATGACGCAACAGTAATATCCTTCCTCTTCCTGATGTTTATAAAGCCATGCAAGATAAAAAGTGAAAAGCAAAGGAGAAAGTAACTCGCTTGACCCATGGAATGAAAACCCTGATGACTCAAATCCAGCAATTTTAAAAAGCATATATCACAAYAGAACAGTCTGAACTCTGGCCACCAGTAAAGGCCACATTTTCATGAGTAATCACAAGGTATAAGCACAGCACATTAATAATGCACATATTGATTGTCTCAAATGCTGGTCCACATACGTACATGAATCAATAATCCTGTTTAAGTATATGCACCACAAAACTTCCAAGAAATACCACCTCTGTACACTTCAGCGAAACACCGGGTTGTCACTTGATGGATTTATGAACTGAAAACACTCCCGTTTTGGAACATCTGCAGAAGGGGATCTTTACCTATGGCTAGAGGCTTAACGGGGCAATAGCTCGCTGGGTCCTGCGGCAGCCCGGGTGCCACCGAAACACCAAGGGATGAGCCACCCTGTCCTTCCAGCGCCGAAGGCTCATGGGCAGGAAGGGACAAGCCACCCTGTCCTTCCAGCGCCGAAGGCTTGCAGGCTGGAAGGGGACCCCATTTGCCGGTGTCATCCCAAGGTGGATCATCCCCTGGTGGAGCCTGTGCTTTCCCGCGCTGGGACTCCTCAGCCGTGTTTCGGTGATATTGAGGTAGCAAATCACRGAGACATTTATGAAGCAGGGACATCCCGCAGCAGGTCTCCTGGCAATTACCRCTGCGGAGATGTCAAGGTCGCGGTTCAGAGCTGGGTTATCTGCCGCTCGCAGCCAAGCCTGGCGCAAACCCTCTCCCAGGCGCCCGCGGATGATGGGACACAAGTTGCATTTCAGTAGCCTTTACACGCCTGTAACACACCGTCTCACAGCTGCTTCTYTCCTGGCCTTGCCCTGAGCTCAGGGGAAAACGGAGTATGCCGGTTCCAGATATAAAATCCTGGAAAGCTGAAAGGAGCAGGAACGTGGGCATGGGGACATGTCTGCCGGTGCAAAGTGTGTCTGACGCGCTTAAACACAGGCACAAATGACTGCGCAGTCAGTAAAAGCTGATGAGATTAGCTCTTCGGACCACATAGTTCAACAGTTTATTTCAAGGCTGTTAAACACTGTTTTACATATTTATTAAATTGAGGACAGTTTCTTCCTACAAAAGCATATCAATGATTATTCTGCCTGACAAGCAGCCACCGTCAGCTGGAAGCTGTGTCTGACTTGCAGCACTTGYGTATTTGGTACTATATTGCGAGGCTGCTGCTTAAGCTGCTCACRGCAAAAGTGGGAAAAGCTCAGAAGCAAAGGCTGAGGCAAAAATTTAGGAAAAAAAAAAATCAAGATTATCCTGGCACCAGCATGTTGGATTCTGCATGCCCGACATGGCATCTCTGATTGATGATCCTGCACYTCACTCCAATCTGTTCAGAGTTAGGCAATGACAGTCATTTTTTTTCAAGCCTTGTCATATATAAAAGCAATTGAGTCAGCAGGCACCAGTTGTCTGGCACAAGAAAAGATTATATTTTTACTAGGTTTTGCAGMAGGTCTATAAAAGTTTGTTCTTTCTTCAAAAAATAAATACAGATATGTCAACTCCCCTCTGAAAAAAAAAAACAGAAGAAAATTAAACTTGCAAATTGAAAAGTAATGTCTGCAAAAGATGTGCTTAAAGGGCATTTTTACTGCCAGCATTAAATGGAAAGGGTTTGGTGTAGAAACTGTGTTTCAGACCAGTTCCCTTGGAAAACTGGGACCCCCTGGCAGTGCTGCTTTCAGACTGTGCAGACATTGCCGCTGCTGGTTTTTGCCCCCAGAGGAGAGTCGGGCCGGTCCCTCCGCATCCCGGGGCGCTCGGGAGCGAGCGCTGGGGCTCACCGCGGCTCCGGCCGGCCCTCGCGCTCCACGGCCGGGGCCGTCCCATCCCACGCCCTGTCGCTGCCGTCCCGCCGGGCTCCCGCGGCTCGGGAGCACCGGGTGCGCRGCGGTCGCCG
The DNA here is from genome assembly GCF_003343035.1 of Apteryx rowi. Taxonomy (NCBI): domain Eukaryota; kingdom Metazoa; phylum Chordata; class Aves; order Apterygiformes; family Apterygidae; genus Apteryx; species Apteryx rowi. Next base: position 652,711 of record NW_020447408.1, on the reverse strand, counting down.
GAGCTGCGGGATGCGCCGACATGAATCTGCGGCTATGGATTTTTTTTTGACAGAAGCCGACCCCTCGGGATTGCTGTTCATTACATGTTAGAGAAGGAGCGATCGTAGTTATAGCAAATCTTTTTATAATGATCTTTCATTGTAGATGTAGAGTATTAATTATCAGAGGGTATTAAAAAAAGCATTAGCCCTCTGACCCTGGGAGATTCACATGGGCTTTTCAAGTGTCTCCTGCAGATCTATAGGGGCCCTGGGCCGTACATCAAGGCATGCACGGGCGCTGCGGGTAATGGGCAGATGACACCGCTCATTTACAGAGCTGAGCCGCGGAAGGCAGAGGTCTCATTTCGGCTGGCGGCTCCTTGGCCGACGCTGAACCTCCGGCTGCCGCACAGCACACGGCGCGTGGTGCCTCATCCCGGGAGAAAACGCCTCCCGTATCGGCAAATACGGGAGTGGGACAAGAGAGCCAGAGGAGCTCTGCGGAGCAGGGTCCATGGAGGAGGACTCTGCAGAGGAGGAGCCACGGAGCAGGGTCCATGGAGGAGGGTCCTCAGAGAAGGCTCCATGGAGCAGGGTCCATGGAGGAGGACTCTGCAGAGGAGGAGCCACGGAGGAGGGTCCTCAGAGAAGGCTCCATGGAGGAAGGCTCCATGGAGGAAGGCTCCACGGAGGAGGACTCCGCAGAAGAGGGCTCCTGCAGCCCCAGTCCGGCTGAACGTCTGGCACTGAACACTCTGGAGAGCTCCGGGGCCGGCACGCGCCCGGAGCAGCTCCGGCCGTGGGGCACAGGCACCGCACGGTGCCGCCAGTGCCGCCCCAGCTCCCGYGCACAGTGCTGAAGGGCCGTGCTCCTGCCCACCTCGACACGCTAATGTGGGCTTGAAATGGCATGTTCAAAATTTGTCTTTACTTTYGTTAATGCTGGAATTTATGGCAGAAGAGAGATTTTCTTTATTCTAAAAAACCTGTAGATGTAACACCGGTAAATTGCTAGCTTTTACTAGCATATAAACCGAGAAAAACCTTTGAGATACATCTACATTACACTAAACTGCATCCATAATTCATAACTAAAAGGGAAATTTTTAGCTCCCTTGGAGGTTTGCTGGTATCTATTATTGATGGGACCATGTTAGGCAACAATAGGCTACTTCTTATTCACAAGCCATTTACTGTTTTAGCCAATTCCAGGGGAGGCTGCCGCACCCTTATTCAGCAGAATCAGCTCTCAGCTCGACTGTCGCAAGGATTTGGAAGGGATTTAGTTAAGAAGCCAAAGTGATGCGGAGCAAGTGAGTGGGTAGAGTATTTCTAGAGGGATTCCAGCTCCCGGTGGTTAATCGATAGATCAGGAACGCGAAAGACACTCTGCACAGTTAGTTTCTATTCAGATCCCCGAGAGCAGCATTTACTCAGCAAAACTCTTGCGATAGGAGCGGCTTCAGAACTGGGAATGTCATAATCCGTAAATCGCAGGCGACCGGAAGGTTAGTGGCCTGCAGCGGAGCAGAGCGGCTCTGGGTGTAATCACCAGGCATTTAGCCGTGCATAATGCATGTGGGTTTCAGCTCCCCACCTGCCTGCGGAGTCATTACCAGCGCGGCTGCACAATTTGCAGAGCTTTTAAAGGGAGCTGGATGAAGCCCAAGCGCTGCAGGGAGCCGTTGTCCGCCGTGTCCCTGGGTTTGGTGGCCGCGGGTGGCTCGGTGCAGGTGTTTCCCTCCGGGGCGAGCGGGGCAGGGGCATCGCCTGCCGGCCTCCCCGGGCCGCCCGGAGCGAGCGCGTGGGGAAAGGCCTGGGGAAGGGGTTGCAAGGGCTCAACACCCAGAGTACTTTCCCAGCCCACTCCCACCCCCTTCTCTCTCTCCTTTTCCAAATGTGAAATTTAGCCAAAACGCTTAAAGCRGCTCAGCAATTGGCAAAAAGCGGGAGGGATGACTGTGAAAAAGCCTGCAAAGTTTGCTTTTCTTTTGAGATAATTTTGAGATTTTTTTCTTTTGAAGCCAGTCAAAACGAAAATCAAACAAATACTGAGATTTGGAAAACGCAGGCAGCTGATGCGACGCCCCGGCGAGGCTGAGGCACCCCTGCACGAGGCAGCGCCTCGCCAGCACCTCATCGCCACCGGGAGAAGCGGGGGACGCCCAGGCCCTGCCGAGCTAAGGCAGCGACGGGGCTGGCGGGCGTGGGGACAGCGCGCTTGTGCCGTCTCCGCGGCCGGAGGAGGGCTTTGCTTCAAGACCTCAGAAATCATTATCTCGGTGCTTGTGTAAGAGGAAACATTTGGAGAGAGAAGAGGAACCGACTGCAGTTCTCGTCATGATTATGAATTAGGGAAATGGGTCTAGCACATGCACGTATTTACAGAGCACGTAGCAGTTAGTTTAAATCTAAGAWAAAGGTTGCTGTTAACATAAAAATCCCATCCTTCCACAACCATCAATTTGGAATTGAATTAGATCCAGGAACCACAATGCAAATCTCAGGGCTACAAATCTCTCTGACAATATGTTTTGCTCCACAAACAGATGCAAAGCCAAGTATAAAAACCACACAACACTCCTTATCTGACAGACTTCCCTTTGATTAGCTTTTAATTGCTCATTAAGATTTGGGTGGTTTGCATCTCTTCTGCGTGGCAGAGGAGAGCATCCCTTCCGGGGAGCCGTGATGGCCAGGCACGGAGCACGTGTCCCCCAGGAGAGCAGTGCTCCGCCTGCCCCATCCCCAGGGCTCCTGTGGGAGCTCCTGACCGTTCGGCTCCAGCTTTGAACGTTTGTCTCCGTATTTTCCCCTCCCCAGTTTATTTCAGCGTTGGTTAGGGATATTCGGCAATGATGGAAACAAACGATTTCTGTATGAGCTGCAAAACAATTTCTGGAACAAAACACATCAATCATGGCTCAGAGCCAAGTTAGTTATTGCAAAATTTCTCCAGCATTACCCAGATGTAAGAGATTATTATTTGCTTCCATTTGTTGCCTCAGCTACRGCGGGAGCTCGGGGACGTGGCAGGGCAGACGTCAGCCCCGCAGCGGGCAGAGGCCTCCCGTTCCTGCCGTCCTGCGTGCACAGCACCGGCCGGGGGTGGCTTGGGATCACGTGGTGATGCGCCCGGAGCCCGGCTGTGATCCCGGGTTGGTGCACCGGGACAACAGCGCCAGCCACGAAACACGCAGCGCCGCTAACCCTGCCCGCTGGGGCCTCCGTGCACCGGCCTTGGTCCCGGTCCCGCTCGGAGCGCGTGGTGGGAGCCCCCTGCCCGGGCGTGCGGCGGCGCCAGTGCCGTGTTCCCTCCTCCTTCCCGACGGCAGCRCGAGGATCAGCAGTGACTGAGCATGCCGGAGGTTCCTCGTGTTATTGTTTATGAGAGGTTTGCATGGAAAGTTTAGGATTTACAAAGTAGTCATATCATTTAATCCTCTTTAATGAGGTTTGGGGATTTATGGGCCAGACATTTTCATTTGCAGCTCATACAATTAACCTTGGTTAACCCATAAAGAAAACTTCAGGAGAAGTCTGACTTCTTCAGTTATTAAAGGCGGGGATTTGGAGAGCGGCAGGCGGCCGGCGGTGCCCCCGGCTCGCTCGCTCGCTTAAGCACCATCTGCAGAGCAGCCAGCAGCAGCCTCCGCRTCAGGGACAGGTCCTGCCTCAAACCGTGCACGTGCTCGGGTACACTGGCTCTCTCCCAGTTATCCAGGGATCAGGAGAGCCTRGTGCTGAGCCGCGGGCAGAGCAAGGCAGCACCGCGCCGCGCCGGGAGGGGCGTTTGCTTGCAAAGCTGCGTCCCTGGGGGGCTGCGCTTTCACGGGTTCGCTAGAAATCGCTCTTCTCTTCCCAAAGACACGCAAGGGAAGCCCGGCTGCCTGGCCGTGTCCCGGCACGGGATGGCTCAGGGAACGGTCCCGGCGCCGCGAGCGCCCTGCCCAGCTCCCGCTGCCGGCCGCCTGCACCGAGCGGGGCCGGTCTGCCAGGACTCAGCCACCGAGACCATCGCTCCTCGCGGCGGTGCGGACTGCTCTGCAGGAACCATCTGGAGATATTGCACTTGAGCAGAAAATCCATCTTCCTGAGGGACCCCAAGGGCCCAGGGAATCCTTCTCCCACGCCCCAGAGCGAAACGCCTCCCGGCACAGCACCTGTGCCGGCAGGAGCCGTTGGGGCAGTGCAGGCAGCTTCTGGGCTGACAGCYGGTTCCTTCGAGAGGAGAAGGGACCCTGCGCACACCCGGTCTGCAACTGGCCCTGCCGGCGCGTGGGAGAGGAGAAACGCACAGCAAGAAAGGGCACTCTGTGCTCGAGAGAACATCCAGGCACCTCCAGCCTGCAGGAGCATCTGGGCAGCACCTCCAGCCTGCGGGAACATCTGGGCAGCCTTAGCTTGTGGGAACACCTGGGCACCTTCAGCCTGTGGGAACACCTGGGCAGCACCTTCAGCCTGTGGGAACATCCAGGCAGCACCTTCAGCCTGTGGGAACATCTGGGCACCCTTAGCCTGTGGGAACATCTGGGCAGCACCTCCAGCCTGCAGGAACATCTGGGCAGCACTGCCAACCCTTTAAAGTTCTCATAATTCCACAATAAATCAGCATGATAATTTCTCACTGCAATAAAGCCCCTATTCCCGTTGCAAGCTCTCATAACCGGCACCTCGATCTTTCTGTGCTCTTTGCTCTTTATTACCTCTCAATGACTTAAGCCCCTGAACTGAATAACTTCATCAAGGTGTCAACCTAAACAGATTTTTCCCTATAATGGCCCAACTCTCACAGGTTCTTAATGAAAAATATTGATTCTGAAGGATTAGTTGCAGATTTATGTGGTGGATGCTGATCCCTCTGTCACCTGATACCTTATCAGTGGATGAAGGAACTGATCCTCCCTGCATGGTTTTAAAAAAGCAATCACCAGCTGTGTCAAGCAGGGGCTTATTCGCAGAGAAATGCATATAATGCTGTGTCTGGATCAGATACGACACTTAACGGATAGCTAATAGCGAGGGCTGAGGAACTGCCAGCCTCGCTGGTCTAGCCTGTGTCTTCCTCGCCCGCCCGCGCTTGGGGCAGGCCCTGCCCGCTGGCAGCCGGCGCCGCTGCCGCAAGGGACATGGCCAGGGACACGGGCACGCGCGGCCCCTCCGCCGCCGGCCGGCCCCGCGCTTGTCCCGGCCCCGCGCGCGGGACGCCCGGAGCCCCGCRGCCGCTGCTGCTTCTCCTGCTTTGTCCCTTTAATGAAGCACGGGCCGGGGAGAAGGAAACCTGCCTCCTTTGCAGAGCAGACCCGAGCCGCAGCCAGCAGGGCTGTGGAAGCAGCTCCTCAGCAGYGCCACGCGGCACGAGCTTGCTGGGTCTCAGCGCAGCCCGCACGCTCGCTCGCTGTCCGGTTCCTCTGCGGCAGCAGGGCTGCACCTCGCGCCCGGCACCACAAATAGCGCCRCGTTTTTGTCTCCCCCTTTACCGAYGYGAAGAGAGCCGGCCGGGGCTTCGATATCCCAARCGACTCCTCTCCTTCCTGCAAACGGCTGGTGGCGATTGCTGCCGATACCGCAACAAGGACACGCTCCCGGGCTGGAGGAAATTCCCGTCCCAGCGCCTGGAAGAGGGGCCAGCAACGGGGCTCCCGCGCTCGCCGGCGCTGCTCCGGCCGGAAAACGCGTGTGCRCAGGGCTGCATCCAGTGGCAGGCACACATCCAATTATCAATCTTCTTTTTTGCCCTCCCTTCAGAAACTTGCAGCTGAAATTAATACATAAATTACAGACCAGAGTGAACTGTTATAAATAATGGCAGAAGGGCTTTGATTATTTACATTTTTATGGAATCTGAACTGATCAAGTATCTGGAACTCGCCGGGCACACGGGAGAATTATGTCGTGTTCAGACATGATTTAAAGGCAGCGCAGGAGGGAGCCTTGCGAGAGAAGTGATCYGGCGGGGCTGGGAACTCTTGACCGGATGAGCAGTGGGCAGCACCACAAAATAAACCTCGGCCCCTCGAAGCTTCGGAGAGCAGCAATAACTACAGGGGAAACCAGYCCTTCAGACGCCCCTCTCTCCCTCGCCGTTTTGCTCTGAGCAGGGGTGAGGTAATGAATGGTTTGGCAACCGCCTCGCTCAAAATCTAATGAAATTATTCAGGATTCAGTGAGAAGCCCTGGAAATAGCGCCTGTCCTGCAGCAGCAGCTGGTGACGGCGGCAGCGGAGTTCTGCATTTGGGGGTTGATTTAAAACCTCATTCGTTTTTCATTAGGCACAGAATTGCTGGAGACTAAGGTTCATTTTTACTACGTGCGTGGCACACGAACGAAAATCTGGATTTTGTTTCTTTCATGTCCTTAGAGGACCAAGTCACCTGACGTAAGGATGAGAGGAGTTATTTACTTCCAATTACCTGAACACGACTGAGCGTGGGTGCATTTCCGCATTGCTGCCGGATGACTTCTACGCAGCTCTTCCCGGGAACGGAGCCGTTCATCCAACATCCTGTAGGATGCAGGATGCTGCACCGGGATGYGGGAGCAGCGCTTGGCAGCGCTGCTCCACAGCCTCGACTCAGCCCCGCTTTGGGGGCCGTTATTGCACCCGGGGGCTGTGGTGGGGACAGGGAAGGGGCACAGGGACCCTCCCGGATGCAGCCGCGTCCCCGGCACTGCACCACACTGGCACAGCAGCATCCGCCCTCCCGGCCCCGCTGCCACCCGCCTGCATCCCTGGCCCGCGGCGCGGCAGGATCCGGCCGCATTGCTTTCCTTCCCGATTCTGCAATTTGCACAATAATCACACTCCATTCACAATTCCAATTACTTTTCAGAGCAGGGTAGGAAAAAAAACCCCAAAACCTATTTCACTGATTAAAACTGCAATAATTAAAATTGAGGCTTTGTGCTGTTTCTGCCTTTTAAACATTTTACAAACTCCCCCCGCAAATTTGTCATTTCAAAGCTCGTCTCCAGGTCCCAATTTCATGGCTAATTTGTGCAGCCGTCGCCTGTGTAATCACTGGCGTCGCAGGCACTGGGCAGGGCAGCTGGCGGCGGGACGCGGCGCCCGCGGGCCGGGTCCCTTCGCACGGCTCGCATCACGCCGTCATCTGTGCATTGCTCCATTTTTGCATTTCTATTCTGCAGCAACCACCCGATTAACAGGCCCGCTGGGAGGGGTGCTTGGAGGGCCCTCGTCTCCCCCTCCGCCCCCACCTCGCCCGGGCTGCCCCCACCTCCGAGCACCGCCTGCCCGCTCCCGTCCGGCAGTGCCCGCGGAGCCAGCGTGCGTTTCCAAACTGGGGGAAATCAGCTGAGCTGCAGCTGCAGAAAACCGCTTTTCAGCTGCCTAACGAAGCAGCTAGATCTTAGTGCAAACTGTGGCAGCTCCTGCACCAGTTTTATTCTGATGCCTCCTCTGAGTGGGGTTTTGCTCACTGATTTCTTCCCCGTAGGTCCAGTGCACCTCRGGTCCAGACGTGCCCTTTGCTTCTAATGGAAAGAGGACTGGAAAAGCAGCACATATTTTATATGCAAGAATAAATGAGAATAGATTTTAATTATTTCTAATTGAGTCCCTAGAATTCAGACAACTTCCAAATTAACACTAATTAACATAGTATACTTGATATCCTATAACATTTAATTAAACCTCTTAAAATAAAATCTGTAAAGCTCCCCTCCAAGCTTCGCAGAGACGATCCCATCGGATGTTGCACCTTAAAGGTATTTAAATAAAATCCTTATCCAAGCAGCAGTTTCACAGCCTACTGCAGGGAAGCGCACAAGCAGCGCAAGGAGCCAATCTTACAGCACTGCTGTTACTGAACCATGTTGATTAACCAAGGAGGACACCCAGGGTGCGAACGAGCCTGGGAGCACTGATCCTATGTCGAAACAAGGCGAGCTCCTCTTGCAGCGCTGCCCCGGGCTCTGACACGCGTCCACGGGCCCGGGGAGCCGGGAGAGCCGGGAGAGCCGGCGCGGTGCTGGGGGAAACCGTGCAGGACGCCGCTGCGTCGCCCTCTGCGAGCTGGGGAGGAAGCACAGGCACCTGGCAGGGAGAGAGTTTTGAGACGCATCGACGGCGTTTACGCTGCACGGTGCTCACAGACGAACTGACACCCCAAAGTCACGTACGCAGCTTTGAAAGTGAACATCCGGTCGGAGCCGGCTGAAAAACGGCTAAAAATCGGTGTTTTTCTGGCTGTCGCCAGCACAGAGCAGAGCCCCTGCAATTCTCTACGCGCCGGTCTCTGCTGGGTGAACGAATCCTGTCCCTAACCTGCATCTAGGACTGAATCCAGCTGTGCAAAATCATATTTCGCTTCATTTAGTGTCATGGAAACCTTTGCCTAGACAACAAGCGGCGCAACGCCTGCGTGGTGCGGACGGGGACGGGGCTCTGGCATGTGCTCCATGCCGTGTGGTGGACGCCGGGAGCTGCCGGGAGCCGCCGGGAGCCGCTGCGCCGCCGGCTGCGATCCCGGGGCCGGCCGGCCCGCGCAGCTGCCTGCCTCCGTGGCGCGACCGAGGTGCAACGGGAGGAAGAGGGAAGCCTATAAATAAGAGGTACCTGACGCAGCCCGGGATTCTGGGAAGTGGCTGGTGTAACATCAATAACAAATGAATTACAAAAAAAACCTGATGAACTAATACACAGCCTCTCTCCCACTTTGACAGGTTGGTGACCTCCAGCTCGCAACTGCGGCAAAGCGCCAGGAGACAAAAATAGCAAAAAACACTAATTAAATATTAAAACTCACAAATGTAATGCAGTCCAAGAGAGGAGAAGGGAGCAAACATGAACTCGAGAGGGAGGGCTGAGCGCTAGGCAGAATGAATAGGTTTTCACCATCTGCAAGCAATAAGGATGATTTGTACTGGAGATTAAAGACGAACTTCCAAGCTCATTTACAAYGAAAACATTCAATGCTAATGACAGTACTAACGGTGCGACTGAAATCCATTTATCTTTGGGGGTTTCTTGCACACTTATTTCTAACATTTGCCTGGTTTTTGGTTTCTCTGGGCCTGAATTTGGCCCTCCCCTGCCAAGGAACAGGGAGTTTCTCCGTTCCCGTCCTCGTGTTGCTGTGCTCGGTGCTGCCTGGGCGCCCGGCGCTGCCCCACGGCCGGCACGGCGCGCTCCTGGCGGCAGGGGAGGTGCGAGCCCGCTGGCCAGCCCAGCTCGCGCCAGGGCACCCGCCTCGACGCCTGCTGCAGGAAACCTTGAGCAGAAAATCCRGCATAATTCAAAGGTTCCTAATGGAAATGAGGCTTTTAATTAGGCAAGAGAGTCATCTTCCTCAAAGACAGAGAAGAAATCAGGGTCTTTAAAAAGGGGATTTAGCTAGGACATATGCTTATTGAACGTGGAGATCAAATCTGCTTTGAAGAATGAGCAGACGAGGACGTTTCACTCGCCGAGACACGCAGAGATGTAACAACACCGACTCCTGTGAAAACATTTGCAGAGGCGACCGCTAATGTGCGACCTGCGGCTGCTACGCTAATCCTGGGAGCTGTGCGCGACTCCGGCTCGGTCACGTCGGACGGGGAAGCCTCAGCAAGGCAGCTTGCAGACCGTGGGTGCCGCTCCGCTCTGCCGCCCAGCGCTCGCTCCTCGGAAGAGCCCGCAGCCTCCCCGGCCCAGGACGCGCCGAGCAGGGTCGGGGCTCCAGCCGAGGCTTTCCGAGACGTACCGAGCCGAAGGGCTGCCAGTTCCCGTGTCGCGCAGCCCGGGAAAGGCCTGGCACAATCGCCACACCTCAGCTGCGGGAGGGCTGGAAGATGACCGTCCTTCACTGGTGGGCTCTGCCCATGCCCAGCCTGAGCGCCCTGAAATCGCCCTCTCAACATTTAAATGAGACGAAGAAGCTGGAATACACCGCGTAGGAGTGAACGCTTTGGAGGGCTGTCATGAGATGCCTGCCAAAGTTTAATGCATAGACAAAGTGCTGAAATACAATAAATCAATGATTCACTCAGCTCTGTTTACAGCTTTTGCAGCACTGTGCACAGCCCTGTTCCCCAAAGCTGTTGCTTGACCAGACTTCAATGGATGCTTTTCAGAGTGATTTAAAAGGCAATTTTTAAAAATCACATGGTGACAAGAAAAGTACTTATGAACAAAGCCCACTGCAGGGTTATGACAAAGTGCAGTGAAAGAGCTTTCCTCCAGCCTCTCTCCATCCCTGCTTGACTGAAGAAGTCTGCAGGGACATTTACAAACTCCATTGTAAATAATCTGAGGTTAGAAATGACCTTCGCTGCTTTGTATTTCCATTAGATCAGTGCTGCCCTGGAAACCAGGGTTGACAGTGTTGGTGAGAAACGCGTGGTGCGTCAGCTTCAGCCAAACCTGGACACACCGAGGCAGGCGTACGGCGCCCAGAGCAAGGCGCGAGGCACGGAGCGGGGAGCACGCGCCCAGGGAACCCACCTCTGAATTACTTCGGAATCGCACTCACCACCCTTCCCTCCGCATGTTCCCTCCGACCAGCCGCAGCCTCTGCCCAGGAGCCACTGCCTCTCCCGGGCGAGAGCAGCGCTGGCGCCGCGGGACGCGGGATGCAGCGGGCGCTCCAGGCGATAGCTCCTGCCTTCCGCCCCGCAGGACTGCTGGGTGTTAAAAGGTGGGGAATTGCAATGCAAATAAAAGGCAGATCAGTATTGTGTGGCCTTCAAAGTGTTATCACACCTCCGAAATAAGCATAAAGGTCAAAACCATTAGCGTTTGATTTCTGAATTAAATGCACTGCAATTAGCCCTTAAAAGATAACTGGAGATCCTGTTAAGATAACAGAGTAGGCATCTTCTGTAATTGATAATTACTAGGTGTAAAGACATGTGCACCTGCTTTGAAAAATATAATTGTTCCTCATCTGAAGAGATTGCTTTATTTTAAAGGTCTGCAATTATTTTTATTTTAGACATACTGGTGCCAACATGCGTAGCCCTGAACCATCACATTTTAGCAGGGAATCACTGAAATTTGCTACCTTTTCCCCCCTTACATTCTAGAGGGGGTGGTGGGGTGCTATTATTGGAAGGGACAAAACGGGGCCCATTTTCCAAAACTTACGAGGAAATCACACATCAAAAGCACATCTATGAATATTTTATTCTTCTTGATCCAATTTTGCTTAAGTTTCAGGTATGCCCAGAAAACGGGCATTTGCAAAACGGGCTCTTTCCTGTGTGCACCCAATGACCTGGTCCCCTTGTTTCCTGAACGCTGGCTGAGAGACGAGAGCACGAGAGGAGCAGGCCAGGGCACTTCAAGAGAAGACCGAAAGAAAGAAGCGTGTCCAGGACCCGGTCCCGCTCCCTGAGAGCAAGGCTGGCTGCAAGGCGGGCGCGTGCTGGACCGATGGCAGAGGGGTGCAGCGACTTCTGCACGTCCGTGAGGGGCGTAGGTGCGATGGAGATGCAGCCTGTCCAGACGTGTCCCACATGTCTGCTTTAAAACCTCACCCATCTTTTATAACTGAGGGTAAGAGCCAAACACTAGCAATTCCCTCATGTCAAGAGGAGACTACAGAGCACCCTAAAGTCCACATGGAGAATCCTCATATGCCTTAAGGCAGAGAACACTCCTTTCCTTTCAACTGGCAAAGAAAGACCTTTGAATGATACTTGCTTCTTCTGTACAACACCAGCTTGCCCTGGGATGCTGACAAAGCAGGAACACCGGTTGTCTCCTAGCTTCGCCCAGACCTTCAGCTAGGAAGGAGAACAACACTACACATCCAGACTACCGTGAAATGCAGCAGCACGTTCACCTGAGCAACACGGACTTAACAATTATTTCGTCACTGCTGAACAGGGCGACTTTTGTTATCTCTGCTTTACACCGCGATTGCCAGAGACGCTGGGTCTCTGTGCAATTGCCACTTTGGCTGATAGCATCCTGATATTATGGCCTTAAACAATCAATGAGCATCGATCGTGTCATTAGTGCACAGCCCGATCAGAAAAGAGACAGCATCTGTGAAGTCTCTGCATTTCCTAGAGCAAAGAGCTTATCTCGCTGCTGTGAGGACAGATCACAGCGGCTGCACCAGCGGATAAACTATTGTCCTTCCTTTCAGGTCTGTAGAGCACCACTGTGAGCAGCACAGAAATAGCAACGCAGTTGTATTTCAGAACGACTCCAGGCCTGATTCAGGTGTCATGACGGAGAGCTGCTCTCCCCAGGGAGGAGGAGGAGGAGGAGGAGGTGCCTCCGCCAAGTGCACACGGCGGCACGAACCACGCAGCGCTCAGCCCTGGCTGGGACTTACCTCTCACAGCTGCAGGATTTGTTTTCATTCCTTTGTGAAATGAAACGGAGATTTTTCAATCATCTCTGCAGAACAAACACAAGAGAGGCTCTGTAAGCCTGCTGCCCCCCCTTGACCCAGCATGGAGTGGGGTCCCGGCCCCGAGCGCCCACCCCAGGGACAGTGTCCCAACCACAGCCAGCAGGCAGCGGCTGTGCCGAGAAGGGGCAGCCACGCAGGTCTGCCCTGGAGACCGGTCCTGGGCGCTTGTCCCACCGCGGGGCTTTGCGGCAGCACCTTTTGGGACGCTGGGAGGCAGCCTGGGCTCCAGGTCCCAGGCTCTGCCCTGCACCCTCTGCCGAGCCCTGCTCTTACCCCCGGTGCTCAGGCTCGTGCCCCCCTTACAGCCACGGCGCCCGAGCCCACGGGGCCGGGAGCCACCTGGGGAGGTGACAGGCAGGACGGGGTGACGCCGAGCAGCCCAGGCCTGTGGCTGCAGCTCCTGCAGGCTGCGTGCTCCCTGCATAGGGACTGGAATATCATTAACCAGGAAAATGGCGATTTGGCTGAAGTGCACATACTTTATCAATGCTAGGAGGAACCGGTTATAATTTTATAACCTTTAAAGCTGTCTGATGACAGCAAATATATCTCTGTTCGTTAGTGCAGATAAATTGGCCCTCACATGACAGGTGCATTGCCTTTGGAGAGATAGCGATAACAAGGAGAAAAGGGTGCTAAAATTAGTGGCCAATTATTACTAATACCACCGSCGTTCGTGGTAATAACAGCGTTTACTGTATCATGTTGAACTAATGCGAGGCTAATGTGGCTGTAATTCTGCCTCTGCGGGGATCCGCTCGCACATCGGGCGGCTCCGCATTGCCTCTCCCCCCCCCTTCCCCTCCCCCGGCCTCTGCCGGGGCTTTGCGGGGCCGGGAGCTGGGAACGGGGAATGGGAGCGGAGCCGGGAGCTGGGAATGGGGAATGGGAGCGGGGAGCCCCGGGAGGATGCGTGGCCCCGGCCCCAGCCCCAGTACGCTGCGGCTGGGATGCAGCCGGGCCGGGCCGGGCCGCCTGCTCTCTCCAGGGCAGCGCGGCCCCGGCCCCATTCCCGTTCCCGTTCCCATTCCCATTCCCATTCCCGTCCCCATTCCCGTCGCCGGCCGCGGGGCGCCCTCTGCCGGCCGCGGGACACGGGACACGGGACGCGGCCCCTTCGCGCCCCAGTAAGTCACCGTGAAAACGGGAGGGACGAGGGCGTCGCTTGGGCGGCTGGAGGCCCCCGCGCCGCGCACCTCGCCGCAAGCTTCGGGGCTGTTACAAAGAGCGGCGCAGAGACGTACTTTGCCAGAGGTGCTGCTGCGTGCGGAACGTCTCTGTCTGCTCGCAATGCACAGCAGCCAGGTTCTATTTAAATATTTGCTCTGCTTGTACCAAATAATTGTTCAAAATCTTTGGGGACATTAATATTTATACACGAATTTTGAATAAATCTGTTATGATCGAAAGGTCTCGCATAATTGTGGTTTGCTGCTGCTCTCCAGGACCCCTCGGAGCCCACACAAAGCGGCAGGATGGAGCCGTGCCACAGCAAGCCTCAGCGCTGACCTTTGCGACAGCGCGGGGGACTGTGCTCCCGCGTCTTCATGCGGCCTGGAAGCCACTGGCCGTCCTGCGTGTCAAGCCGGGGTCCCAGCGCTCCTGACACGAATGCTGCGCCCGCAGCACTGCCGGCGGCTCGGCACGACCCAGCACCGGCCACAGCTTTGAGGCTAGCGAGGGCCGTTATTTCTTGTTTTCTATCCACCTTGACGCCAAAGACTGGAGCATTTCACCCCGCGCCCCACGCGGAGCCCACCGTGCTGCGAACAAGGCACCTCTCCCATCAGCGAATCACACCCACAGCATCCGGCAAACCCGCCTGCGCCCGCCTCGTCCCCAGCTGCCTCCTGCGCAGCCCCTCTTCTGCTCCCGGGATCCGTCCCGGCCGGGGGCCGCGCAGCGCCCCTGGCTCCCTCCGCAGCGCGGGCCGGGCCGAGGAAGCAGGTGCATTCCTCAAACTAATCGCGGCACTAAACAAATAACTCGGACTTGCCGAACCCCTCCTCTCCCCACCGGTAACCGGGAGCTGCGCTCTTTAGCCCAGGGTACGCTGTGATTAAAGAATGATTCATGCTTCGCACAGAGGGTCTGTGCAGCAATCCGTCTCCTGAATTAGTTTCTCCTGTGAAGAGGTAACTAAATCACGGCAGCTGGCAGAGCGCCTGGCCGGACAGTGTCACAGAGAGGCCTCCTACCAACAGCAGGTGATTAACCGCTGTAATCACCGCTGCTGAGGGGTGCCTTTTTTCAGCCTGACAGGGATTTATCACGGGTGTGTTGCTGACACAAATGCAGTTCAGGGAAGCAGTGGCAGTGTAATTATTCTGCAAATATAATTAGGTACAGATGTACTGAATAAGTAATACTAAAATATATTTATTTCTCACTATTCTCCTGACTGCTGCAGCCCATTAAAATGCATTATTATGATAATTTGTCAGGAAAATGACAACATTTATTAATGCATTAAAGTTAATTCCTAGTAAATTAGTAATTGGCTAAACAATGCCACTTGGATTATTACTCAGGGGCTTTTCGCGAAAGAGAGAAGTGCAGGAAGCAAACAATTTGTTTTTTGTGATTTCTCCTCTCCAAGGCAGAGGGTGCAGGTCTGCAAACACCGCGCGCGTGAGTGAGTGGCCCGGCGAGGCTGCCGGAGCGCCCGGGGCTGCAAACGCGGTGGGAGCAGGGACCGGGACGGTGCTCCTGTCCCGAGCGCTCCACCGTGCTCGGGGAGCCAGGATGGGTGCACAGCAAACGCTCTTTACGGTTCCCGGCTGGCTGAACACCGGCAGCGCCCTCGGCACGTGTGTCCGTCCCGTCGGCCCCCGGAGCCGGGCGAGCACGTGCGCGCCGAGGAGCTGAGCCAAGGGCGCTTGACCCGCGCTCCGGCCCTCCCGCGGCGGCCACCTTCCCTTCCCTTCCCTGCCCTTCCCTTCCCCAGTGGCRGAGGTGAAAGCATTGCTGTTTGCTGATGCCCGGAGTCAAGGCACAGGAGATCACCCAAAAGGCTTAAAAAAGCTTAAAAAAGAAGCCTTTCTTTAGAGGAGGAAGTCTGAGAGTGCTGCTTGTTCGGAAACTTTCCGTGTGCGCGCGGCAGCAAAAAGCGCTTGGGAAGCCGAGGCGCGAGCCGGGAGGAGCTGCCGTGGCACGGCACAGCACAGTGCAGCTCAGGGCTTCGCTGGGCCCCCACGTGCGAGGCGCAGGCTGRGGAGTCGCGCTGCGGCGAGCGGCACCTGCAGCCGGCGCCAACGCCCTGGGGCTGGACGCGCTTCTGGTTCCTTGTGCCCCTCCTGGGGCAGGGAGCCCCGCGGAGGCTCGGCAGCGCGTCTGCCCTGCCACAGCCCTGCGCCCCGGAGCGGGGTGTGCCCGGTGCCCCGCGCAGCGCCGAGCCCGCGTCCCTCCCCGGCGGGGGTCGGCCGTGGGGACGGCACGGCCCCGGCGCGAGGCAGCCCAGCAGCCTCCCGCTGCCGCCGGACCCGGCTGCGTCGGCACGGCCCCGCGGCAATTCCCGGCAGCTGCAGCCACCGTCCGAGGCCCCGCGTTCCTGCACCGTCACTGCGAGTCCTGCCAGGTGACACAGCCTGGCTCTAATCAGGCGCACGCAGGCGGCATTTCTCATACGGGATGGTGACACCCACCTCATCACGCTTCCCTTATGGCTTCAGACAACGGGAAGTCTGATCTTCAGAACAAGCCCGAGTCAACGTCCCGCGTGGGAAGACAGCAGGTCCCCTCCGTCCTGCCCACCCAGCCGGAGGCCTCCGGCTCCGGGACCAGCCGCACGGACAGGGCTCAGCAACTCTCAAAGGGAAATTAAAAGAACATTCCACAAATCTCCTCTTGCGAGCCACAGTTGCAGACGGACACTTGATAAACCGCCCTCAATCCTTGGGATCTTTCACTGATGCAGGTGTCTCTTACCCTCCCCAGAGCTGGACTAATCCACTAGCTCGTGGCTCCAGATGGTAAAATAAGGGAGAGCGGGCAAAGCGGCAGCATCGGAAAACCCCTTCGCTAGGGTGGTGCTGCCCGGAGCAGGATGGCGGAGGAGCCCGCGGGGTCCCTGCCGGAGCCACGGCCACCCCGACCACGTGCCCCAGGACACACGTCTGCTGCCTGTCCCGTCCCATCCCGTCCCATCTCATCCCGTCCYGCGTGGCCGGCCGGCTCTGCCCGCTGCACTGAGCTTTGCCAGGACAGCTTGGTGCGCGCCGCCCGCTGGGAATTAAACCTCCACTTTGGAGAAGCCGGAGGAGGAAACCCAGTCATCTATTTCCATGTAATTACTGACAGGAGGAAACATTCATTACCAATCCCACAGCAACTTGATTTCTCAGCATTAGCAGCGAGTGACTTGAAGCCTAAAATATGGCTATTAAAAATTGCTTAGTTTAATAAATAATTGTGACTCCAGTCATTATTTACTTGGAAGTCAATTTTGCTGAAAGCCATCGCGTATTTTCTCTTTTCCTGGCTCTGTAAAGTACGTGACCACTTAGCATTCCCKGTTGGAGAGGGAGAGGAAACGGCCAGCACAACAGCCAGCCCCGGCACGAGGCCGCGGGAGCACTGGTCGGAGCCGCGGGAGCGTGGGAACGCAGCAGGTGGGCTGGGTCCGGCGCCTCGTCCCCGCGCACCCGCGTTACGGGGCTGTCTCTGCACCCCTCTGCATCCCGGGTCCCCTCTGGGATTTAGCCCGGAGGAGGCAGAGCAGGAATTCTTCTAAAAGAGCTGTGGCCACAAGTTGCTTCTAGATTCCTACACCTGTTACAGAAAGACCCAAACTTAGCAGACTGCTGAGGTATGCCTTGAAAGACCAAAAAACGTTGAAACCCAGAAAATTACATAATATTTCATGTACACAACTAGAAATATTTATTGCAAAAGATAAATGCAAACAAGTATTTGCACCATTGCTCCCAGCTGTCTGGGCCCTTTACACTGACTGGAATTGTAATCTTAGCAGGGTTGTTTGGGATTTAAATGTTAATGTCATTTCTGTTTGAATGCAAAGAGCTTCAGCTATTTGTTAAGTCCAGCTCCTCCAACCCTAGCTTTCCATCTCGTTTATTATACAGAAAATAACAGTGATGTATGAGTCATCTTCCCCCAGCACTGGGAAGAGAATTTCAATTATACTTTTTCGTAAAACATTCACACAAAGTAAACTCAAATTGTTAGAAACAGTTGTGAAATGCAGCCAGAAGAAAACACAGCGAGACAGGAGGGATGGTGCAAATTCCTCTCACAGGCACCTTGGCTTGCAGCTGCAATTAATGAGTCTTTGAAAACAAAATGCTTTTCATTTTTCATGCAGCTGAAACAGTTGTTTGCAACACTGAAGTGAACATTAAAGCTGTTTTAAGCACACTTATAGTATCAATCCATAGTGTAGCAAGAAATTAGTGCGAATGCCTCCAAGCCTCCCTGCAGCTTGCTCACACGGACACCCCTCTCCTTCCCCCCCCCGGTCTGCGGTGGTAGAGAGGGGTCTGCAGGTGCCCAAATGGGGGGTTGCACACGAGCTAGCGAGTCGGGCCGTCCTGCGCGTCTCCACAGCGAGCACCGGGTATATCCAGCTGCACCTGCAGCTTCGCTTACGGGCTGGATCTGGGGACAGGGCGCTCGGGGGAGCTTTTCTGATTTTCTCCTCTTTCGCATCGTTTTCCACATAATGCTTTTATTGTCAGAATATTTCCAAGCACTTGCATTCTGCAGAGGAGGGATCACAAATCTCACCTCCCGGGCTGCTCTGGGTGTATTCCCTGCGACGTACGGCACAAACGCGCCACCAAAGCACGGCAGCACCTAGCAAACACACCGTCACCGCAGCGAGCTCCCCGCGGTGGCACGCCGTAGCTCATCCCCCATCTCGCTTTCCCTGGGACTGACATTGCAACCGCTCCACATTATCTGGAAAGAGCACAAAATAACAACAATAATGCCCCAAAATGCTCAGCTGGGTTCACTTTAGGGTGCGAGTGCCTCCGGCCGCCTCTCCTTGCTCCCAGGGAAGACGGAGGCAGGTGGGCTTGCATGGCAGGCCCAGGTGTCTATGAACTGATTAGGAATGACATTTGACTTTACCACATAATAAAAGTTTCCACGTATGACCTTTTCTACATTTATTCCACGCACTCTAAGATTTCATTCAGAAAGGTCATGAGCAATCTTTTATCACCAGCAGCGGGGCGCAGATGCTATATTTATCATACAGGGCTCAGGCAGTGCCAAACTTCGGAGAGACTCAACAACTAAATTGCAGAGGTAGCTTCGAAAGCCAGAAGACCTCTTTTCACAAATTGCTTTTTCTAGCTGCTAATGCTGCCTGCTCGCTGACAAACCCATGAATCACAGGAACGTGGCAGAGACGATGACTGTGATTTGGAAGCAAAACAACGGGGTCAGCTGGCTCGCACGTCCCACGGAGGGGCAAACGCCAGCACGCGCAGCCACCAGGACCCGTGACGCACGCTGTATTGCCAGCGCCGCGACGGTCTCCCGTGCGGCGGGAGGCTCCGACGGGAGCTGCAGGCTGCAGCCTCCCACCCAGCTGCGGGTCCGCGGTCTGGCCGGGGCGCTCCAGCCATTCCAGCCCCGGTTCCCCGCAGAAGATGTTACTCCTCAATCCTGAGCGCCCAGAAGCCTCAGTCACCTCTCACAGGAGCCCGTGTCCAGGCGAGGGACTCCCGGGAAGCAGCGTTCCCGAGCACGGGCACCCCAAGGAAGCCGTCCCGAGAAGTTGCGGTGGCGCCGCACGGGGCACGCGGCTGCACCACGCTGGGTCGCAGCTGCACCGAGGACGCGGGCGCAAGAGAAAAGCAGCTCAGCAGAGGTCTCCCAGGAGGGACCACGCGAGCCCTGCGGTGGGACCTGGTCCTCACCCGCGCGGCCGCCAGGCTCGAGCACGGACGTGGCTGTGATCGCGCTCCTGCATCGGGGTGCGGTGGCCACCAGGGACCTGGCCAGGCCACTCCGGTGTCCCCACGCCGCCCCGGCCGTCCCCTGGCATCCAGGACGCCTGGGCTCCCATCGCTGCAGGAACGTCGCAGCCCCGTCCGCTCTCGTTAGCCCGTCCGGGCGGAAACGAGGAGGTGCTGCCGAGCGCACGGTCCCTTGGGGGATCGGGGGGCAGCGAGCGTCAGAGCCGATTCCACGAGCCCAGGGAGCTCCGGGGGCTGGAGGTCCGCGGGGGCGGCTGTGCTCTCCGGGGCTCGTGCTCAGGTCACCTCCCTAATGCAGGGCGTTAATTGAAATCACGTCCTTGATTATCACTGTCTGCACCTTGTAATGTCATGAGGAATGGACACATTGGCCCTGTTCCTTGTAATTATGGATGTTTCACACAACATTAAGTTTCCAAGAGCAGACGCTTTTGCAGAGCACCCTATGAAATGAAGATTACTGCACTTGAAACAAGCTGCCAACTTCATTTAATTAAAACTCCAGCAAAACTTCCCTCTTGCTGCGGGTGCCCAGGCAGGTGCCCTTCCTCCCCACCTGCTCACGCAGGTGCTGCTCTGCATCCCCATCCCCATCCCCACACACCCACCTCCGCGCGGCGGAGCAGCTCACGTTTTGTTTGGAGCCGCATTTTGTTTTCTCCCAAGGTACCTGTGAATCATGAAAATGTCAGCTGAACAGCCTGGAGAACATGACCCAATTATCCGAGTCTTGCAAACAGGCCCCCTCCGCGGAGGAGAGCTTCTGCGGCGCCCAGCCCCGGGAGCCACCAGGAAGAGCAACAAGCACAATCAGTCAGAGTTAATCAATTCCTCTTAATGAAAGTGTCAGTCACAGGTTCCTGATTTGGGCTAAATAACGATTTCCTTGTTCACTTCTCTCCTCTTCCTTTTACACGTGAGGTCTCACTGAAAATCCACCAGTCAGGATGAAAGGGGGAGAAACAGGCAAAAAGAGAGGGTTTCTTTGTATTTAACATGCAAAAGAGCTACTTAAAAAATCAAAGGTAACAAGGGACTAAGATGCAGATTTGAAATTGCACCAGCTTTTAATTTGGATAAAAACAAACCGTGTCTATATAGCTACACCCTCATTATCAAATGCCTGTGTTACAGAATGCACAAAACAGGCTCGCGTTGCCCCAGGTGTCAGAGGTTACTGTTCTCATTAAATATCAATCTAGAGTAATTCAGGTGAACTTAGAAAGCTCGTTTTTCAGTAGCTGACTTATCTAGGAAAACAAACATATAGCCTTTGGGTATATGTTGAAAGAGAAGCTCAGTGCAAAAGCTGTGTACAGCATTTTCCTTGTTTAAAGAAATCAGCTCCTCTGAGCATTGTCATCTCTAATACAGTAAATTGAGAGTCATCAGAGAAAGCCGAGAACGTTTTGGGGAAGCGAGGCCCGTTATGCTAAGTTGTGCTTTCAGTTACACCGTTAGGTGCCCCGAGGACTTGGGGCACGTGAGAATAAGCGACTCCCGCGTGTATTACCCAAATTCTGAAGGGAAAGAGCATCTCCCATTGAGACAGGGGTTAGCAGTGGGAAACAGCTGTGCCTGGGGGACGCTGCCCAGCCCCGCACGGGTCCCTGCTGACAACGACCAGCGTGCATCCCGCATCCCCCTGCCACCGCTGCGGCTCCCGCGGAGCCCTGCTCCCGAACACCCGGCCCATGCAGCAGCTGGGGATGTTCGTGAGCCCCGCGCCCAGCAGAGGCTGCGGACACGCGTGGCGCGGGCAGCACAGGTCATGCGGTCCCGGCAAAAACCACCGCTCTCTAGCGCTCAAAACACCGCACTTTGCTAGCAGCAAGCCGGTTTCAGGAGCGGAAACGCGTGTTCCTGCGTGAACCGGTGATTTACTCCCGTCTCGGCGACTGCAGCCCAGAGGACCCGGCTCCCTTCACCCCGTCCCGGGCTGCAGCCACGTAGGGACCAGTTTGAAAGGTTTATTACGGGCAGGACTCCGGCTCCCCACGGCCGCCGGGCAGCGCCACGGAGCGCCTGACCCTGTACTGAGCTCACTTCCACCGTACCCCTTATCCCCAGAGCTGCCGCCCCGGCTGCAACACTGCGGCCAGCTGAGACTTCACCTTCGGTCCCCGTTTCCAAACTGCACCTGGAGAACGTGGTTACGGGAGAATCGTGCTGGTTCCTGGCCGAGGCCCGGCTCCCCCTCGCCTGCATGGCCGCGACGCGGCCGCTCGGCACCACCGCTTGCTCCACAGCCTCATTGGTTCTCGGGAGCGGCGGTGTCGGGTGCCTGTCTGCGTGCGCCCGCACCTGCAGCCAGCAATGCAGCTCCGCGAGAGCCTGCCGTGGCCGTGCACCGCCGGCAGCGACGCCGGGCACCGGCCGCGCTCTCCAGGCTGCAGCGATGAAGCGGAGATGATTTCCAAGACGCAGCCCTGACCTTGACTGCAGTGTCTCTTTTGCTCCGTTAGGTTTTTGTGTTTCCTCGAGCGATGTTACAGAGCACAGAACTTGTCGACTGCTCAAAAGGTGACAGTGAAGAAAATATGTTTCCTTCCCGAATCACCCTTGGAGGCAGAAGCCCAGCTGGTGCCGGTCAATGTGGCTCCGCTGCAATCAATAGCATGGAGGGCACGCGGCTGTCGCATGTCCCTCCCAGACAGGCAGCGCGGAGCACTGGTACCTGCCAGGAGCTCCCAGCATGGTTTTGTTTTTGTTTTTGGTGAAAAGCAGCTTGCAGCTGAACATAGAGTTATTTTTTCAGAGGAAAACCCCAAACGTATGATAAAATGCAAACTGGCAAAATTAAAAAAAAACACCTAGCTTTCATTGATGTGCTAGCTGCAGGTTCAAAATGTATTTCGCAACAGTTCTGTTTTTCCTGTATTCTTAGATTTCTGTTCAAATACGTAACCCCTCATCAGGCAGAAGAAAAGACGAGGAGGAAGCAGTAAGAGCGCGGCTGCACGGCGCAGGAGGCTGCGGGAGGCAGCGTCGTGTCCTGTCCCCGGTTACAACTCCAGCTCTCAGGGTGGTCCAACTTTCACCGGGAATCAAGATAAAGCAGCTTCCCAGGCAGATAGAGTCCGACATCGGTAATCATGAGCTCAATGAGCTGTGCCAGCCTAAATGCTGAGCTATTATAAGGGGCCCAAGAAAGCAACTGGGTAAAACGTGCGCTTGCTCTGGAGCGCTGTGAAACGTGTTCAGGCAACGCAGCCCGGCGCCCCCGTCCAGGGGTGGGTCAGCCCTCCTTCCTCCCACCCTGCCCGTAAGGGAAGCCACCTTCATCGCCGCTGCGGACCCCCTTTGCGGGGGGGCGAGGCTGCAGCGCCGGCGGAGGGTCTGCAGCGCCGGCGGAGGGTCTGACCCCCAGTGCACCGCGGCAGGGCGAGACAGGCTGAGCGCGCACCAGCTGCACTGGGGGCTGCGGCAGCTTCTTTGGGGACTGATAAATAACGTGCGGTCGGTTACCTTGCGTGCGGGAGAAGGTAAGAGCCGGCTTTGCACGCTCGAGGGAGCAGCGTTAAGGCAGCGGGAAGCCCAGCTGGTTTTGTTAGGCACCAACGGCTTTAGAAGTAAGAAGGAAAAATAAAGGGGATTGACGGATGGACACAGAATTCAATAGCCCTGAAATATTTCATCCAAAGCCTCCTCCAGGTGACTTCAGAAAATGCTACATCTAAATCAGGTTCCCAGATGGCCCAGGAACCAATGTAAGTTGTGTTCTTTGCTAGTTCCGTGCGCATTCAGACGAGCTGCGATTTAAAGGGTTTGTGTTCAGACTAACGGTGCCGAGACGCGGAGCCTGCGGTGCCGGCAGCCCCGGGGACGTGCGGCCGCGGAGCTCCCCCGGAGCCGCGGGCATTTATAGGACCGGGAAGCTGCTCCAGCGAGGCTGAAAGGAAGGACAAGGGAGGAAAAGCAGAACTCCCTGTTCTGCGCAGCGCTGCAGAGGGAAAAGCAGAGCCTTGCACCTGGAAGCCACAAGGGACCACAGAACGGTGCAGAAGAGCATCCCCCGGGGACAAACTACACGAGGCACAAGCACCAGTTTATCAGTGCTTGGCCCTGGGCCTGGCAGCCTTCGCCCTGGACCAAGAGCACGTCCTGCGTGTGCTACTGTGATAGCACGAAGGGGACGGGAGTGGAAGGCCTGAAAAATGCCATAGGTCTCTCTTCAACCCAAGGAGCCCAGCAGGAGCCCAGCCGAGAGCGAATGGGTGCCTGATGCCCGAGTCCGATTTTGTGACTACAAAACATCGGATGGAAACGGTGTTTCATGGCAAACAAAGCCCTCTCTATCCAAACTGGAACAAATTGCAATAGTTATGGGTTGTAAAGCTCAAAGGAAAGTTTTAGGGCAGCTGGAAGAGGTAAACAGATGTGAGCAAGGAATTTATTCAAAAGGAGGCCAGCAAAAGGATTTTAGGTAGTGTGAAAATTAGGGCCACAAATTCAGCTCTACCATTCAAGAGGAAAACCTGACCCAGGTGATTTTGCTGAACGCTGAATGGCTGCAAAAATGCTTCAGTTATTCTCAGGTTTGGAAACGCAGTGGCAAACTGCCTGGCTTTGGTGAAAAAATCTCCTTATTACAGGCTTTTCCCATTGATTTTATTTTTCAGTATATTTAGTGCTGCAGTTTTGCTTCTGCTGCTAAAGTTTCCRGGCACAGGTCCAAATTTAACAAAGAAAACAACACTGCCTACTGTCACCCAAGCCAGCCCTGCCTGCCCTTCAGAAGTGACAGCCACTCTCTCAGGCCCCAGGGAAGAACAGGGGTCATGGAAGATGCTATCCTGTGCCCTGCAGGGCTCCAGCAGGCCAAAACATTTTCAGAGCATCTGTCAGATCTTAAGTGGAAAGGTTTTTCTTTAAAAAAAAAATATATTTTTCAACTCATTCAGCTGTAATGTTGCAAATGTTCCAGTTTCGCTGTGAAATACCACCTTGTGAAAGCTGTGATCCCTGGCAGAGGTCCCCAAGATCCCAGAGCTTCTAGGGATGGTTCATTGCTCTCGGAGGCAGACGGCAGCACACTGGTGAGCTTCGGGCTCGTGTGGTTTTTGTGCAGGTCTTTTGTGCTGGCTCTTTGCAAAGCATGTGCCCAACCAGACGTTTCCAAGCAAGAATAATAGCAAAGGTTACAACGATTTCCAAACATCCCCGCGCGTGGTCATGAGGAGACAACCTATTCATGCTGGAGCTGCCCATGACCTTTTCTGATCAGACACTGAAAAATCGCTGCGTTGCCGATGTACTGAAACTCAAACGCACCATGTTCACAGCCATGCAGGGTCAAACATCTGGGAAGGCATCTGAGTTAATGAGGCAAAGGAGTGTATCTGAGGGGCCTGGGATCTGCTGGGAGGTGTCCCGTGAGCACCGAGAGCAGCCAAAGGCACCATAAGAGAGACCTAGAGTTCACCCTCACCTCGGGAATTCACACCCTCTGCTGCGGGCAGCTGCTTCCGTAGCGCGGCAGCCGGGTGCTGAAGGTTTATTCCTTTCCTGCAGGCTGCTGGCAGGAAGCGGGGCCTCGGGAGGCTGGCACGTCTCTCGCCTGCTTTGGCCGCAGCGGCAGCATGCAATATTTCAGCAGTTTGACCAATGAATGTCTTAACTCGATGATTGATGGGCCAAATGTTTTAGCGTGAATTATGAGCCTAACATGATGCTAACAGTTATTGATTATAAAATAAGTCTTCCTCACTGAGGCCTTCAGAAATCTTTGAGAGAAGAATGAAAGCTATATTTTAAATATTAACTGGTTGAAATATAGAATAAATGACAAGGGGTAACATTCTGCTGCTGCAGCACAGGGAAGTTCTGCGTGGGATGCAGGCACTGAGGATGCAGGAATCCCCCTCCTGGGCTGCAGGACCGGAGGGCTCTGCCCAAGCCCCTCCTGTGCATCTGGGGAGATAAGGCGGCTCGGAAGGTGGGTGAGCAGAGTCACCTCCTACCCCTCTTCTGGAGGGAGCGGGACAGCCTGGATGTGGTTCCCGAGGCACCTCTGCAGCACGGTGGGGCTCCGGCACCGTGCGCCACCCCGGAGCCCCGGGAGGGAGGACGCTGCCTGGAGCCGTGCCTCCCCACCCTGCCAAGGACACCGTGGCCAAGTGTCCTCCAAAGCCCAGCGGCRACACCCGGGGCTCAGCCAGGCAACACTTGCAAGATTGCCACCAGGCAGGAAGAGCTGCTGCTGCACAAACCTTCCCACTGCTGACACAACAGAGCACACCGAACTGCTCCGACTGCACCATGGAGTGATTTGGAGATAACAATTACTACATCTGTCCTGATCCAATATTAAAATGGCAATGCAATAATCACCAGAAACACAATGGGCATCAACATAAAAGGCCTCCAGTGGGATGAGAAATATATGGATGCAATCATGCCGCTACACCCTTTCCCAGTCCAGTGGAACAACAATATGACATTAATGCAATTAGTGACAAATAGATGTTAAAAATGTCAGAGATAATAGCAGCTACAGCCATGTTTTTTGTTACCATTCAAGCAAGATTGATTTTTAAATGGGTTTTTCATAGGAAAAGTAATATGCTGCATAAAATTTGATTAACTGGAGGTTTCGATTTCCTAATCTGGAGAAAATTATTTCCATTTCCTTGTGTGCATACTCAGCTCTGCAGCACCAGGCCAAGCAGGGGGAATTGGCTTCTAGCAATCTCTCGGAAATGCTCCAAAGGACTGAGCTGGGAACCTGCAGATCTGGTGCCTGCTCTAGCGCAAGGCATCCTACCTGCATGCAAGCTGGTGCTGGCCCCACTGCACAGCGCACAGATGGGAGACAGCCCGGGTGAGCGCCTGGGTCCATGGGGTGACTCTCCTGAGGATGTATCCACCCTGGCATGGAGACGGTGGTGCATCCTTGGAAGTGCCATGCAGGCACAGGGAAATCCAAGAGCGGAGCTTTTTCTGGCATTCATCTGTAGCAGCAGATAAACCAAGAGTGAGCTAAGGTGCAACGTTCCCGGAATGAGTCACAGGCGCAGCCCTGGTGCCCCAGGGCGCTGGGGTGGCCTCAGGCTGCTGCCTGGGTCCTGGTGCCGTGCAGACAGGCAGCCCCAAAGGATTTCTGTCAGTTTAACTCATCTGGGCCACTACAGTCAAAGCCTGAAACAAAGGAAGCGCATTTGCACTTTATTCTCCAGCCCAATAAGAAGCAGAAACTCAGAGTATTGGCAGCAATAATGAAGTTTAAATAAATGATCCCTCCTGACTGCTTGCTGCCACCGCAGCGCTTGATGGATCATTCATTAATACACATGAAGACCTCGGCGATCGCTCCTATTGGCAGCCCCGTCGCGCAGCAGCTTCAGGCCAGCACCACCATCAATCTTGGCCCAAACAGCTTGCAGCTGCCCAGTAACCAGCCAGGGCTGCCTGTGCCTGGAAGCCACCCCGAGGGCACCTGGCCACCGCAGGGGGCAATGACAGGTGGGGGCCATACCGGGAGCTCTGTCATCTCAGGCCGTCCCTACCCCCAGGGTGGGACAGTGCTGCTTTGGGTGCCCAAGGGAGCTGGAGGCTGGCACCTGCACCCTTGGGAATGCTCCCGAGCCAGGAGCCGGGGGGATGTCGGGGTGCGGGAGACGTGCACAGCAGACGGCAGCCCGAGGGGCGGCACAGGACTGCTCCCCTCACCCTCCCGCCCCGCTGCCCTGGCAGGTGCAGAGCCCTGCGCTGCCCGTGGATGCCCCTCGCCCTGCTCGGCACGGGCCCTTTCCAACCTTCTCCCCGTCCCCGCGGCAGGTAAACGGGCAGACACCCGGGCCCCTTGCAAGGCAGCGGTTCTCACTGCAAACCCCTCTGCCCCACCGACTGCTCAGCAAACACAGGTCTGGCCTGGCCTGCACCTGGGGGAGCCAGGTCTGCACCTGGGGGAMCCCGGCTGGCACCCGGGGGGCTGCAGCCCGGGCCGCCCGCGCCCGGTCCCCCCAGCAGGGTCCT
>NW_020447408.1:578573-625194 GCF_003343035.1 Apteryx rowi | reverse complement strand
AGGGGCCGCGGCACAGCTTCTCGGGGAGCGCCCCGGGCCTCCCCCGCTGTGCCCGCCGCCGGTAACGGAGCGAGCCTGAGGCGCTGGCACCGCTTGCTGCAGGTGCCTGTACTATATATATATACACATATATTTACATAGGTGTGGGCATTTGCAGGGCTGGCACCCGGGCCCGCTTTAGCCGCGGGCTGCTCTGCGGGAGCAGGGCCAGGGCAGCCCCGTCTGGGGGGAGCCAGGACCCAGACCCGCACCCGGGCCGGGCCAGCGGCGCCGTCGGGTCTGCGGCGGCCGCGCTCCGCCCGTCACAGCCCGGCGCCGAGGAGGCCGGGGGGGGGGGGCTGCTCGAGGCTCTGCCCCCCGCCCCACAGACGGAGGCTTCCACTGCAGCCCGGCCTGCCTGCCCAGCCCCGGGCCGTCCCGCCGCCTCGGGGGGGGGGGGGCGGGGGCTTCCCCAGAGCCCCTTATCGGACAGCCCCGCGCTGCCCGGCGGCTTCGGGACCCGCGGGGACGCGCCCGGGCCCTGAGCCGGCTCCCCGGGGCCGGGCGCCCCTCGCGGCTCGGCCAGACCCGGCTCCGCTCCATGCCCGGCCCGGCGAGGCGGCTGCCGTGCGGCTCTCGCGCAGCAGAGTGTGCTCTCTGCTCGCACATCAGCTCTCTGCTCGCACATCAGCTCACCGCGAGGAAACCTGCTCCCTTTCCGCAGCCGAGCCGCCCCCCCCCCCCCCGGCAGGCGGCCTCGGGCTGCCCCCCGACGGGCCCCGAGGGCTGCGCAGCGGCGGGAGCGCAGCCAAGGAGCGGGCTTAGCCGTGGGGAGAGGCGAGGGCGGGACACGGGCTCGTCGCTCCGCTGCCTCCCGGGCAGCCTGACAGCAGGTCACCTCACCTGTTGGTGGCTTGCATCAGAGTGCAGAAGCATCCAACCACTGTCTTCACAGATTAAAGAGTTCCCGAGCAAGCCTAACAGATTCTCTTGCTGCAACAGCTCAGCCACGCTAAGATTGCCCCCCAGCCCTTGGTCTGCAGGGACCCTCTCCCTGTGCTCGGCTGCAGCACTCTCCAGACTTTTCTGCTGGCTCATCTCAGAGCCAAGTCATGCAGCCAAAGCACAGCCCCCCTGCAGGAGAGGCTGCAGCAGGTGGTGGCAGCCCCCAGATGAAGAGGAAAGAGAAGGAACAGGGACAGGCACTGTAGAGATAGCCCCAAAGTGCATCTGCAGCCTCACATAGGTCCCATTCTCAGGTTCCCTGCTGCTGACCCCTCAAAGGGGGCACACAGAGGGGAATACAGCAAAGCCCTAACACCAGCCTGGCTACAGAGAAGGCAGGAGGCCTAAATGTTCAGTCCCTTGCCCCAGCAGTGCAGCAAGTATAGACTGCAACAGCAACCCATCTCTCCACAGCTGGAAAAAAGCCTAAGGTAAAGACTCAGAGAAGAAAAGCTTGCATATTATCCTTTTTATAGGATGCTTTGAATCAAAGTCCTGCTGCTCTGGAGAAAGTCTGGCCAAAAGAAGACAGAGCCCTACCCCTCCCTTTCACAGATTCTTCCCCATCAAAACAAAAGCCTTTACTCTAGTTCCCTTTTATAGCCTCCTGCCCAAGCTCTTCATGTGGCTCACCTGGGAAAGTCCTGGTATGTGAGCTAATGTGGAGATAACAGCAGGTTTCACTAATCATCAGACCCTTTCTCCAAGCTAGTACTGTGCACCTTGTGCTTCTGCTCATCAGCCCCCCAGAGAGTCTCTGAAGAGGTTTCAAAGCATCAGACCTCTTCTTGCACCCTCTGCAGTAATGAGCGAAGCAGCATTAAGCTGGGCTTTAGCTGCACTGCCATCCACTCCGGCTAGTGGTGTCTTTGAGAGAGGGAAAAGAAATACAGCCTTCTGCGGTATTGCAGAAATGAATGTAAAAGAGTGTAAAAGAAATGTCTTCTGCTAAACCCTAGGGCAATTGCAGGTTGCTCTGAAGCGCCAAGATCACTGGTTCTGTTAGTTTGATGGGTTTCTGTCTTATACAGAGAAACACATGGCTATTTTGTAGTAAGCAAGCTCACCTGTCTGGAAGATGCATGGGAATTAAAGATGCAGGTTGTAAGGGTCCCCAGAAAGCTGCCTGCAAGGAGCGGCGGAGGTGGTGCGTGAGCATGCACTGCCCAAGGCTGCAGCTCGTGCGCCCGCCTCGGCTCCAGCTCTAGAAACCTCGAGGCCGCCCTGGGCATTAGAGAGGCCCGTGTGTCCTGAGCGCTGCTGCCCGCTGGTGTGGGGCTGTGCCCGGCCAGCTCTGTGCAAACCCCTCCTTGCTGTGCCTGCGCGATGGCCCCCAGCACGGCAGGAGAGCAGCCTTGCTCCCGGCACAAAGCCGAGATCCCAGCTGGCACCACGGGAGGAGGCACAGCCCGGGGCCTGGCGCAGGCAGCACCCAGCTCAGTGCAGAAGCGCGCGAGGTGCAGGCTGGCAGTGTGCAGGATGCCAGCACAGGGCCGGGGCTGGCTGCAGGCTCGGGCTGCAGGGAGCCGCTGGGGCCTGCAGAGAGCGGGCTATAAGGGATGTGCTGAGCACACTGCATGTGGAAAGTGTCTGTACCCACGGCTCCCTCCGAATAAACCTTCCCGGCCAGTGGAAAGCTGCAAAGCCTGAAGGGTGAGCGGCAGCAGAGCACTGCGGTGCCAGGAGCAGCAGGAGGCACTTGGTCCAGCCACGGCACCGGCACCGCACGGCCCTCTTCCCGGCACCCACGAACTGTTGGTGCCCCAGAGAAGAGCCGCGTGCTGCAKGTGGTCCTCCGTAGGCAGAAACGCCCCTGACGCGCTTCCCGGGGCTGGAGCTGGAACCGTTCCCTGCGTGGCTGCTGCCGGCACTGTGCTGAGTGATCGAGTGTGCTGGAGTCTAAGCTCCTGTCACACTGCCTGGGTATATGGGTGCAATATACTCACACGGAGCAGAGCTGGGTAGCAATTACATCTCCTTTTATCTCCTCTGCCTGAAGGAACAGAAAGAAAAGCAACTTTCTGTTCTGGGCTTTGGTGCTCTTTAATTTTGTGCGGCACTTTATTACCATGGTGAAAGATGCTCTTTAAAATCCCTTGAGAGATGGATGGAAGCTCTCAAACCCCAGTGATCAGGGTCAGTTCCCTCACCCGAGACGAAAGGGTGGCAGCACCTGCAGATGTGGGGAGGGAGCCCCTGCCCCTCTGCAAAGCACCGGTGCGGCCCTGTCACCCCCCTTCAGGGAGCCTGTTCCCCAGCCCCAGCGGGATGCCCCAGCCTCAGGGAGTGCCCTGTCCCCACCATTCCCATTCCCGTGCCTGTTCCTGCCATTCCTATTCCCGTGCCTTGTCCCCACCATTCCCATTCCCATGCCCTGTCCCACCATTCCCGTTCCCGTGCCCTGTTCCTGCCATTCCTATTCCCGTGCCTTGTCCCCACCATTCCCATTCCCATGCCCTGTCCCCCCCTTCCCGTTCCCTTTCCCTGTTCCTGCCATTCCTATTCCCGTGCCTTGTCCCCACCATTCCCATTCCCATGCCCTGTCCCACCCTTCCCGTTCCCGTGCCCCTGTCCCGCCCTTCCCATTCCCGTGCCTTGTCCCCACCATTCCCATTCCCATGCCCTGTCCCCACCATCACCATTCCTGTGCCCTGTCCCCACCATTCCCATTCCCATGCTCTGTCCCCACCATTCCCGTTCCTGTGCCCTGTCCCCACCACCACCGTTCCCGGGCGCTGGAAGGCAGCTGCAGCTGGATGGATGGCTGCACGCTCAGGAAGGGCTTTGCGGTGCCCGGGGCAGACGCTTCGGGTCTGCTCCGTGAGCGCTGCTCCCGCGGGGGCCGGCCGAGCTCTCTGCCTGCGGGGCCGTGGGAGGCTCCCGCACCGCTTGGTGCCCCGGGTGGGAAACCAGCGGCTGCTCGTTGGCCGGGGCAGCGCTGCTCTCCCGGCGCTGCGGCTGGCTGCTGCGGGGGGCTGCCGGCGTTTCAGAGCAGCTGCTCGCCGCCTTGCCTGTTTGATTCCCGAGCTGCAGGCAGCGGCGCACCTGCTGCGATAGTTCAAGTTGTGTTTGTTTCTGCTGCTCTTCCAGCTGAGAAATTCACTCCATGAACTTTTCATCCTCTTCTCCTGGGGAAGAAAAGGCTGTGGCTGGTGAGGCAAATGGCAGTGAGCGGTGTGTTTACTTTCTGCTAGTAAAGAGGCTTTCTCAGCTGCATTAACCGTGCAGACTCAGGAGCCGCACGGCCGGGCCGTGTCCCGCCACTCGCAGCCCTGCAGAGCGGCGACTGCAGGCGTCCCCTCTGCTCCTCGCGGTGCTGGGGCCGCGAGCCTTTCCCAGGGGCCGGCCATGGTGGGCATCGGGGCTCAGAGGACAGGAGGGGTGGCCGCATCCCCTGTCGGAGCTGGCTGGGGTAGCTCCCGCGTGGAAAGGAAGACGAACGTGTGGGGAAGCCTGTGCAAGCGGGCAGGCCGTGCGCAGCACAAGGCTGTGAGGGCGTCTGCAGCAGCCTGCCCCATGTCGGAGCTTGCTGCCCCATGTCGGAGCGTGCCACCTTGCACTGGCACGTGCTGCCCTGTGTCAGAGCATGCCGCCTTGCATTGGAGCGCACCTGCCCCACGTTGGAGCGTGCTGCCCTGCACTGGAGTGTGCTGCCCTGGATCAGAGTGTGCTGCTTTGCATCAGAGCATACCGCCCCATGTTGGAGCGTGCCGCCWTGCATTGGAGCGTGCCGCCTTGCATTGGAGCATGCTGCCTTGCATTGGAGCGTGCTGCCTTGCATTGGAGTGTGCTGCCTTGCATTGGAGCGTGCCGCCCTGCATCGGAGCGTGCTGCCCCATGTTGGAGCACACCACCATGCATCCGTGCATGCTGCCCCCATCTCAGCAGGTGCCAGGCCTGGTGTGCCAGCCCACCAAGCTGGGTAGCCAGGAAGCACCCGCAGCTCAGAGCACAGCTGGGTGGAGCGCGGCTGAAGGTGCAATGGATTAGCATTCATGTCCCATCCCCGCTAATAGATGGGAGCGCAGGAAGCACAGAGCCTGCTCCTGTCGTTTCATTACACTTTGTTAAGCACCCTGTAACTATGACCGATTGCACTTCCCTGGGCTGCTGCTTCTACGTGCGTTTCAGTCGTATTTTTGCTGGGCTGGCACCCCACAGAGCTGAGCAAAGGACAAGCGTAGTTGTGTAGAGACATTAACTCGGGCTCCTGGAGTAATGCTGAGGGAACTGCAGCAAGAATAGCAACAGCTTTGTAGGGAAACCCAGAGCAGGGGAACCTCTACCAGCAAAGCTGCCGTGGCCTGGCTTATGAGCGTCTGATGATCCCTGACGCCGTGCCTGGGCACCAGCCCTGCTGAGGCGCTCCTGCCCGCTCCGTGCCATCGCGGAGCCCGGCAGCCCGCCAGYGCGACCCGCCTAGCCGCCCCTTCCATGCACAAACCAGCAGCTGCTGAAATGCGACTTGGTCCCCCGTGTGCACGGACCTCGCTGCTCACAGCGGCCAGGACCGAGCCTTGCCCAGGGCACGCTGCRAGCCCGGCTCCGTGTGCCACGGCGCCTCCGCGCTGCGCAACTATCAAGAAACAGCAATCAGCTTCCCGGGGTAATTAAATACTTCGCAGCCCCCTCCCAACACCGCTGTGGCCTTTCCAAGGGCATCACAACTGTTGTAGAGCTCCCAGACCTAACACTGCCCTGACTAACAGCAGCACGTACTGACACAAGCCAGCGTTTACCCCCGAGTTRGGCAGAGCGGTGCGTGAAGATCCC
The DNA here is from genome assembly GCF_003343035.1 of Apteryx rowi. Lineage (NCBI taxonomy): Eukaryota > Metazoa > Chordata > Aves > Apterygiformes > Apterygidae > Apteryx > Apteryx rowi. The sequence goes on along the minus strand of NW_020447408.1, from coordinate 619,437 downwards.
AGCGGTCCAGCCTTCCCGGCAGGGCCGAGTACGGAGGGACCCGGGCTGGTGACTGCAGCTCCGGCTGCGGCCCCCCACGTGCCTGCAGCCGCAAAGGCAGAGATGGCTCCTCGGCCRTGTCGTGGCTCTGGCAGTTTCTGCAATGTCAAAGGAAACCTTAGAGCAYGTTCTTGTTTTATTTGCTCGGCAGCATCCTGCAGGCCCCAGAGGATGAGGCTGCGAGCCCACCRTGGGAATTGTCAGGTTCTCTCTTTGCAATAAATCAGCATCTCATTGCATTTGTAACTTATCTTATCAGCTTAATACAATCCTTATCCAGAAAGCACAAATCCAATTCCTCTGGAGAGATGCGTCTGGTTAGATTAATTAATCTACTTGCACTGGAGATTTGAACTTCTTCAGGGCAAACTCCTCTCCAAACCCTGAGCTGGTCTCACTAAACTGGAAGCGAGGATGGAGAAGGAGCAAAGGTGTCACTGAGGCGGAAAAGTCCCGGCGCTGCCCCTCTGCCCGGTGCGGTCCTGGGGATCCCGCTCGGGTGCCGGGCCACGGCCAGCCGGGGAAGTCGGTGCCGCCGTCCGGACCCTGCCGCCCGCCCGGCATCGCCGAGGAGTCGAGTCTGGTATGCTCGAAGGGGGGGGCTTTGCAGGGGGCTTTTTTCCAGTGGTTTTCTGATTTGCCCCATTTATTGCACAGATTTTGATGAGTAAATTTGCCACATCAAGCTAATCTCACTCCCAGCAGAGCCCTYCGTGCACTAAAACACAATGGAATCAAAACGATGATCTTCTAATTGCCGCTCGGTTCGGGCAAACCTGTTTTTAGCCATTACCTTTATAGCTGCCAAGCTGCAAGCGGCCGCGCTCTCGTGCAGGCCCCGGGCACGGGACGTCCACCGTGGCGGGCAGCTCGCAGAGGTGYGGCACTCGCCGAGCGCCGTCGCCAGAGCTAATCCGACTTTCTGGCGAGGACTTCAAAATACCATTAAAGTTTGTATTCAGATGGGCTCTCCCTGCTCCTTCTCGCATACAGTTAAGGAGATGATTTACAATTTATCAGCAAGTGTCAAGATAACCTATACAATTCACAATCAAAGTGCAAAGACCAGCACAAAATGACAGCTGCAGCATCCGTGGAGTCACATGTTTTATACAAGTAAGTACATGAAAATTGCAATGTGCTTTTCTGCTATTCAGGCTGAAGGGCTCCTTTAACACAGACCATCTCCTGTATCAGAGTGAATGATTTCTTTCATTATTCCTGGTTATGAAGCCTATTTTCATGTTATTTGTCATTTGTAAAGCAATTTGGTTTAAAGATGGCTTGAAGCTTTTGTAGTGAGCAATCAGGGAGAAAGTAGGGAAAGAATAACTAAAGAGAATATTGGGATTCTTCGTCTGCTCTTACATAACCAAATGCAGCAGAGCTGCCCTGTTGCAGGGCAGGGATCTGTTCTCCAGCAATTGGATTACGTGAGCACACGGAGGCTCAGACGATTTACAGGCATGTGGGTATGCAGGAGAGGGGGCTCGGGCTGTGTGGATTTTAATGTCCTGAGGACTAACAGCACCCCTGGGACATGCGGGGGAATTTAAGTGACTTTGGAGCCAGCAACTTTCTGCAACTCACAAATTTGGACTTAAGAGCCAATCAATTGTGCAGCTGTTTTCTCACCACGAGAAATGGAGTATGGATCTGCTGGAGGAATTTTAGTGGGACTTTTTATCCTCCCATCTACAGCTGGGCTGCTATTCCTCACACTGAAAAGCCAGCCATAAGAGCGTCCTGAAAACCAAACCCTACACTGTTGCGGGGCTGATATATCGCTCGCTCAGGGGTAATGCCATGGCGCCTGCTAGCAGGGAAACAAGGGGCAGAATCAATTCTCCAGCAAGTGTTGTTTGATTTTGTCATAAACCCCCTAATATTCGATATTTAAAAGCGCAGCTGCTCAGCTTGGAGATGAAAGGCTGTAGCATTAAAACGCCGTGGAGGACACCTCCAGCCAGCGAACGCAAGTCGATGCAGGCGCCAGGAGACGGGCGCGCTGTGCCTCTGCGATGCCGTGCTCGAGCCAGCCCCGAGCGCTCCGCTCTGCCCCCGGGCCACTTCACGTCTCCGTCCCCCGGGCGCCCCTTTGCAGAGGTCCTTGCCCCCCGGCGCTCCCACAGCAGCGCCTGGGCCAGGACTGGCCTTCCCGCGGTGCACGGAGAGGCAGAGCAGCCCAGCTCACGCCTGCGGGCAGCGTGGGACAAGCCCAGTCCCCACGGTCCTTAGGGAGGCTTTGCCTCCTGCCCCGTTAGCGCGCAAAGCTGCGAGGAAGGCAGCTCCGCAGGTGCCGAGGGACCGGAGGGGCGGCCCACGGGGGGGCACTGCAAGCCGCCGGGCCCACAGGAGATGCAGAGGGGAACGGGCACCGCGTGCGGAGGAGGTGATGAGTGTGTGCTCTGCCGCCGTTTCTGCTCCGCTGGCGGAAACGCAGGCGTCCTCTCCCCATGCGCCAGCTTGCAGAGCATCACAGGGGGGCGCAGGCAGCCAAGGAACACCCCAACCCCGCACTGCGCACTGGGTCACCGGAGCAAAGTCCTCGCTCTGCCCATTAAGTTTTAGCACTTGTGGAAGCTGTTGACAGCTCCCACCTTTGCCAGCCTTTCTGGAGGTGCCCCAGACATCTCAAACACCGGGTGCTTGTCCTGCACGCCCAGCAAACGCTGCTCGCCCCCGGGGGCTGGAGGCACTTTACACTCAACRCAAGCGGCTTTGCTCTAAATACCGAGGTAAGGATCACATAGTTTCAGAAAGTTATTTTTATTGGCCCCTCACAGAGAAATGGCATTGCAAGTCGAAAATAGCTACTGATGTAAAAGCAAATAGAGGAGAAGTGCCTGCAGAGGCACCCTCCCGATGGCAGCACAGATTGCATCTGCTGTGGCACCAGACACATTTCAACAGGTTCTTAGTCCAGTTTCAAGGATTTTATTCTGTCCCTTTGCAGTGTGTATTTTAAGAGTGAAGAAAGAGAGGGTGATGCAAACGGGGGCTTATGCCGGCCACGGCAAGCGTGCTCTTGCAAGCTGAGATCCGCGCGGCTGGGCCGGTGCCGGAGAGCGTGGCAGGCTCAGCTGGGGCATCTACTGTCCCAGAGGGAAGCCGCACTTCCAAGGGGGCTTTCCACCCTCGGGTGGCTGTTAGCTGAAGAGGGAGATTGTCAGGGCTAGGATGGAGGAGAACGGGGGCRCACATGGGGAAATGCCATTTCCTCCTGCTGTTCCTCCTTCCCCGGGAAAGAAGCCTTGTCCGGCAGCGTCACAGGGCATCGAGCTCTTCCGAGCTCCCTGCCGCCGCAGAGGAGCCACGACAGGGCGAGGGCGCCAACGCAGGGMGGCAGCCTCCTCGCCAGCAGGACCCGTCTGCGCTGGCTGGAGCCGGCGCGCAGCGCACGGGGAGCGTGACCGTCCCGGCCGGCGCCGTGCAGCGGGGCGGCGCGGGGGCAGCCGAGCCCTGCGTCCCCTGGAGCCGGCAGGGCCCGTTCTCRGCACGGCTCCCGCTGCGCAGCGGGGAGCAGCGCCTTCCCGCCCGGCGCGGCGCATCCTTGCAGCTGAGCCGCTCAGTCCTCGCGCCAGGAAGGGGCCGTTGCTATGGAGTTCGCATCAAAAGCGAAGGCTCGACGGGCGGAGGGCGGCTCCGACACGCCGAGGTCGCCGGTCCCTCTGCCGCAGCCGGCAGCYGGGTCCCTCCGTGGGCTCTGCCTTGCTGCGGCCGGGACAGCAGCGTGGGAGGCGCGAGCCGGGCGGGAACCGGGTCGTTCGTAAAACAAAAGGTTGCGAATTGTTGTTATCGTGCTGCTGCAGCTCCCGCGCTGCCCTGGCACTGCACAGGGTGCGGACGCGCGGACGCCGCTGCCCGGGGAGGCCCGCAGGGACGGCAGCGCCGACGGCGGCAGCGCCGCGCCGGGGATCAGACAGCACCGTGTGGTGGCTGGGAGCAGTTAGACGTTTTCCAGTGAAATGCTCATTTCATTGAAAATGGAGTTTCATAAAAATGTTTGTTTTTAGCAAAAAGAGTTAATTTGCTTTCAACAGAAGTTTCAGAGGTTGGTAACACTCCTTTTAAGTAAGACCTGCATGTTTGTAATTTATCTAAGATTTATGCTTTTCAAGGATTTTTTTTTTTGAGATAAAACTTCTTTTTCCCAGTGAGAACACAGAACTCCCCAGCGATGGAAAGCTATTCCCAGCCAGAGGAACGCCCTTGTTTCCCTTTCCAGGGCATTGTGTTCCCAAGAACAAGTCCCAGCTACAGCATCTCTCCATGGGGGCCCCGCGGGAACCCGGGCGAGGAGGAGCCCGGGCGAGCACCGGGGAGGAAGAGCAGAGCGGCTGGCGGCCGGGCTGCTCCCTTCCCCGCCTGCACCGTGCACACGGAAGCGCTTTGAGAAATCCCTTCGCTCTGCCTTTCTCCCCCCTGTTCCTTGTCTCCCCACGTTGCCTTTGCACCTTCCCATCCCTTCGCTGTTTTTCCTGATCCCCGCATCAAACGTTGGCTGAGAGCAACGTAACCGGAATGGTCCCCTTAGACATGTGCTTTATCAAACTCACCTTTCTCCCAGCAAAGCTGCAATTAATTCTGCGCTGATTAGAAGTCACTGCTAATGAACAGAGCTGGTGGAGATGGGCTGGGGCTCAGCAGGTAATAACTGCGCTGGAGCATCTGAGAATTACCGGCACTGGCACCACCACGAACCAACAACCCCGCGCCGCAGCACGAAGGAGCAGAGAGGGGGTCGGTGCGTCCCAGCGTCTCTGCAGACAGCTCGGAAAAGGCAGGGAAGACCACAAAAGTCGGTACTTCCATCATTCCCTGCAGACCGCTTGCTGAAGTCTCATCGCTGGCCAGCAGCGAGGATAACTCGCCCCAGGAGCGGGCGGGTGGCTCTGGGCCCCCAGGCYGGGAAGCAGGAGGCGACTGCAGCGACGGCGACCCTGGGGGTTGCTCTTTCCGTCTGGGGCTGTGGAAGGACACTGAGACATTACAAATTCTACTGCAAAACATGTGTTTTGTGGCTCTGTTAAAGATCACATCCCCAAATTTACAATTTGTCCACAGACAAAAAAAAGGCCCTTCTGTGATTGAAAATTAAAGATACTGCTTCCCAATCATCATAAAATTGACTTCTAAAATAAGATACTTAATTAAATGTATCCATTCTTCTGATACTACTCAAAAGAGTTAAGTCCAGAAATGATACGGAGATACGGTGGGATAACGTATTCATGTGGAAGGCTATCTTCCTCATAAAGGCATTATGAAAGTAGCAAAAGTAATTGCATTATATTTATGTCAATTCTCTTATTTAACTYGGCTGCAAATGAAGTATTCTGTATTGAACTGCAACCCATTTTAATTTACAAAACCAGCTCTGCTTTGCTCAGTAGTATTGCAACTAATGAAAAATGACTCAGAGGAACAGATCTTTTCCATATGAATGCTCATATAGACCCCAAACAGACAGATACGACGCAACAGCTTCCCAGGGCTGAGGCGGTCCATGGGCTGAGGCAAAAATAAGCTGTGTTTTAGTTTGCTTTAGAAGCTGTAGAAAGCGAGGGCTCGCTCTTGGCACCGGGCCCCTTTCGCGGCGGAGCGGGTTGAGCAGCCCCTCGCTGCAGGCACCCGCCAGCGTCGCCACGATGCAGCCGGAGGGGAAGCAAAACGCACAGCGGTCTCGCGCGAAGCTGCCTCGGGCCGTGCACGACGCGGCCGGCACCATCTGCACGCAGACGCCGCAGTGCCGGGTCTGCACAGCCGCCGGGACGGGGCAGCGGCGCACAGCTCGGGGGCCGAACCAGCGCGGCGGGGGAATGCGGGGTTTGGCGCAGCCCTGCAGCCAGAGCTCGCCAGCAGCCGGCGCGGGGACACCGGCCCCGGTTTGCACCCGCGCACTTTCGGGAGGAGCAGGGCGCCGGCCGTCGCCGCGGCAGATCCGCTGCAGCCGCCAGGACGTGCCCTTCGCCTCGGTGAGGCGGAGGCAGGCAGCCGCGCTCCTTCCCGTCCCATCCCATTCCGCCTCGGTGCCGGGCGCTAATCGAGCCTGATGTTTCTGCACACGGAGGCATTCCCGAGCGTGCTCAAACATGGTAATTTATTATTATTTATTTACAAGAGACAGAATGTCTTCTGACCTTTCGGTCCCTGCTGGGCTTGCTCTGGAGCTGTTGTTCCAACAGCTCCTCGCACACTGGCAGAATGCAAAAGCGCGGCCTCATCCCGATGCAGCAAGGGGCTGGCGGGAGCCGCGGGAGGCTCCGTTCGCGCCAGCTGCGAGGAGCACTCGGAGCACGCCGCGCTGCCGGGGCGCTCCGGCGGGCAGGGCRCAGCCTCCGCCGCCCTCCCGGGTGCTCTGTCTCTCCGGAGACGTCCTGCCCCCRCGTCGCCCTCCCTCCCCGCCTCGGCACGCTCCTGCCGCGCTCAGGGCTCGGGAGCCGTTSGGTCAGGCCTTGTCGCCTCGCTGCTCTTCAGAATAACGGCAGGGAGCTCTCGCTTAGRCAACCCCGGGGATTTGGGCTCGCGCGCCGCGCCGTGCCGCCCCGCGAAAGGCCCCCGCCTGCTCCATCTTTCTCGCCGGCTCTCCGCCGCACACACGGGGCTCGGGGCGCTTATTAAGCGCAGTCCGAAGGCCGCCGGGCAGGGCCGGGCAGGCGCAGAGGTGCCCCGGCTTTCGTTGTCAGCGACGGGATTGATGCTGCGAGATCTACGGTCTCCCGAGAGCCTTCCGCGCCGGCGGCGAGGCAGCCACTGCAGACCCGCCGCGAGCCTGGGCGGCTCAGCTCTGTCCTTGAGGATGTAATAGAGTTATGGAGGGGGCACGAGCGCTGACTGATTCATATCGACTTGTCTGGCGCACCGCCTCGCATGATTATCCGCCGGGGGAAGGCGCGGGGCCGGCTCTCCGCTGCCTCCCCGCAGCCTCCCCGCTGCCGGCAGGGAAGCCGGGCTGCCGAGGAGCACCTTGGTCGCCTCCTTCCTGCCCTTGCACCTCGTCCACGGAGCGTTTCCTGCGCTGGCTCTGATGCGTGATCCTGTTCCTTCCCAGAGACGCTATCGATCCTCGGGGACGACGCGCTGAGCCCCATTCCAGCGCTTCCCCCTGAACGCGCTTGAGGTCCGATCGCCGGCGCTCTGCGCCGCGGCAGGGACCGGCTTCTGCCACCGCGCTGGGGGCCGCGGTTGCTCGCCCGCGTGCAGGGTGCCCCGGGGGCTGCGGTCRCTGCCAGCCCTGTCCCCATCCCGCAGCACCACAGCGCTGGGGCCTGGGACCAGCTCGCTGGCTCCCGCGGTCTCCGTGCCCGGCACGGGAGCCGGGGAGAGCAGGCACGTGCCCGTTCCCACGTGCTCGCAGCCCTGCCCCGGGTGACAGCAATCAGCAGCGTCCTAGAGCAGCCCTTAACGACGTGACAAATCCTATTCACACTCTTCTCCGGTGTAAAATGCTCTTGGCTGAGGAGCTGCTGGAACAGGAGGTTCGGGAAAGGCCACATCATTAGGAGCTGCTTTCTCCGTCTGCGTGACTCAGATGGAGGCAGGGCCCTGCCCAGAGCTGCCGCTTCTCCCGCTGGCTCTCCCAGGCACCAGCAGACCGCAGCAATGTGGCGCCGGCAGCTGCGGGGGCACCGTGCACCGGGGGGGGCACGCTGTCCCCACGGATCGCAGCCTTTCCGCATGCTCTCACCTCGCAGCAAACGCAGCGCGGGCCGCGGGGCAGCTGGTCCAAGGCCAGGTCCGAGCAGCCTCGCTCACTGGTCCGGGTCCCGGGCGCGGGATCGGCCCCGTCTGCCCCTTCCTGCACCGCGGCTCCACGGGCGTTTGTGCACATTGACCCTCCCGCGCTTCATCCCTTGGACCTGCCACGGTTTGACGTCCCATTTCCCAGCTTCTCCAACTGCGTACGCTTTGGTGACAGTCAAATGAAGAGAGATGGGGAGAGGAAGAAGATGTCCATAAAAATTCACCCTCCTCAATAGGCTCAAGCGGACAGACACTGATATCCATCATCTTGGAAAGCCATCTCTCTTTAAAATAGCCATCTCTCTATTTTAAAGCTTGCCATTTCTTCAAGTATCCAGAGCCTGTTGGACCCTGCAGGCACTGGGAAGCAAGGGTGAAGGTTTTCGGCTGGAAAACTAATGCAAATCCAACCAGCTGGAAGGCAAGGGGCAGCAAGTCGCCTATTCAGACCAGTCCTGACCCCACTGGATGCGGTGCTGAGCGGTGCCGGAGCGAGGCAGGGATCCGGGGAGGGCTGGTGCGTGTGCCAGCTGCGGCCGGGGGGCTCGGGCACTGCACCTCTGCCCAGAGAGACCCCCCGGCGCCGGGCAGCTGCTGGGGAGCAGCGACAGCTCCACCACCCTGCGGCGCAACCGGCAAGAGGCCACATCAGACTTCCTTAAAAATGCTCAGGGAATATTTGTGCGGAAAACACCACCAAAACGGGCCCTCCTGGCCCCTCCATGCCCCAGCGTCCGCGGCTCCATCCTCCCCTCTGCTCCCACTCCGTGGCGGCTGTTGTGCGAGCTGCTCCCCGAGGCCAGCGACGCTCGAGCCGCGGCTCGTGCCGTCCCTGCGGCTCTCTCCAGCCAAGGCTTCCGGGGAGATTAATGGCCGGGCTCGGCTCGTTAGGCGTCCCTCCTGCGCGCCCTGACAGACCATCCATCCCCGCTCGAATGGACGCGTGCCGTTGCTCCAGCCGGGCCATCACGGACCTGCCGCCGGCACGCGGGCCGGACGGCGCCGTGCCAGAAGAGAGGGAAAGTCGGGAACGTATCCTCTGCCGGCGAGGCTCACTGAACGGCTAACGCCCGGGGCGCTCGCTGCTGCCGAACAGCCCCGTAACCCAGCTGGGTTCAAACCCCACTGCCGCTGTGGATCCTGGAGGGGCAGCAGGAGGGATGGGCAGCAGGAGGGACGCCCCCCTGCAGGGACATCCATGTGCACACGAATTCATACGGCCCGGCGCTGGGGCAGCTGCCTGGTCCCATGCCACCAGCATGGACGTGCAGGACCCCGGCAAACCGCTTGCAAATGAAGCGGGGCTCAGAGCCGGCTGCGGGGCTCAGAGCCGGCTGCGTTCCTCCTCGTTACGCCGCTCTCCTCGGGACACTTCTCAGCCCCGTGCAGGACCGGCCCTTCCCGTCCGGCCAGGCTGGACTGCCAGCGACGCGCATGCTCATCCCATGTGTCCCCTTCCACCCCAGTCCTGCTGGCTCCGGGGCTCCGCCAGCTCCAGCACGGCCGGCAGCTGCGTGCTGTGCTTCACGCACCGCACCATCTCCGAGCGACGCCCAGAAACATCCCTGAACGCACACACTTGGATTTAACTTGTTATCCTGTCAAGATCTTGGCATTTCAAACGATGCACAATTGCTTCAATTATTAGAATCGGGGTGTTTAGACAATTCCACCTCTCCTGCTTTCCACCCTTTCCCTACGTCTGGTTTTCAGGTTGTCAGACGAGCAATTCACGCACGCTTAGGCCCTGGGTTGAGAGGCAGATTTCCTCCAGGTGCCTGAGCTCGCCCGGCTGCTGCTGTGACTTTCCCGGGATCGCTTTGCTTGGGCCCCGGCGAGGCTCCCTGGGAGGGCCGGCCGGCACCGGGAGGCTCCGGCCCGCGCCACGCATCCTGCCTTCTGCCCTGAAATGGGTAAACTCTACTTAAGGCAGCATCCATTCTGCAAGTGCCCTGCAGACCTGCAAGGAAATTAATAGCTCTGTTTCCTGCTTTTGTGGTGCAGAATTGTAATTCTTCACAGCGCTGTAAAGAGCTGCTTGGAGTGGTGCAGGGAGGGATAAATAGGAGCAAACTCTGCAAAGGGAAATTTAGACCTCACCTCAGGAAAACATTTGTTTATCACAGCAGGACCAGCTAGAATAAAGAATAACTTTCTGAAGGCAGGTGCACAGGCTCTATGCAGGAACAGGCATTAGATGAACCCACCCGGGCAATCCTGCGCGGTGCCGGGACGTGCTGCCAGACCCCCCACCGATCCCACCCCCAGCAGCTCCGACCCCCACTCTAGGGATGAACGGCAAAGCCGGGCTGCTGGGAGGGAGGCAGGCAGGGAGGGCAGGCGTCACCGCGCTATCTGTGGTTGTGTTGGATGCCTCACCTTGCCCCAGGACCGAGCTCGTGCTGTGCCAGGGGTTGGCAGGACGGCTCCTCGGCGGCCGCATTGCCCAGCCCCAGCTGCTGTGCAGCGCATCCACCTCCGCCGGCAGAGCGAGCACCAGGGTGCTCAGCGGCGCGCTCCGGCACTGCACGGGCTCCGGCGATGCCGCGGCCCCCCAGCTCCCCGGCACCGCTGCTCCTGGCCCATGCTGCTCTCAGGCCAGCGCCGCGTCCTGCCGGACCTCGCTCTCCGAGCGCAGAGGCACCGCAGAGCCCCGGCACTGCTCCCGTGTGAAGCGGGGTCCAACATGAGCTGGCGGCACAGCAGCAGCTGCTGCCTCGCCGGGATGGCTGCGCCAGCCCCGGAACGGCCCCGCACCGTTGGGGAGCAGCAGGAGACGGGAGATGTCCGCACCAATGCAAGGCTGACTTGAGCCGGGCACCTGGCGAGTAGTATTTCTTCCTGAACGTGCTAGCCTTAAATATCATTGCATTACTGGTTCCCACAGCAGCGTCCCTCCTTTGGACACGTGTCCGTACCCTCTCTGCGGTCTCGGTCTCGAATCCCTCCCATGCCCGCTCTCTCTAGAGCTCAGTCACAGCTAGTACAGGGACTTATCTCCCATCAGGAGCTCGCACCTGGCCCGGCCCCTCTTGCCCACCGCCCTGCCGCTTTCCCGGGAGACCCTCCGCACCCCCAGCCCACCCTGCCCCGCACCAGCAGAGGTGCGGGGGCCGCCGACTGCACGAAGCCCCCAAGACATTCCTTGCCGCCCCGCGTCACCCCGGAGCAGCTCTCCCGKCGGAGAGGACCCGGCCACAGCACCGAGCCTCCTTGCTAACACTTTGCGTCTCTCTGCACCGAGCTGCTTTGGCACCAGCCATTCCCTGGCCTGAAGGGATGCTCCCTGTGGGTCTCCCTGCCCATCCCAACGCTGGTTCACGTTGCCCACAAACATCACCAGCCCGGGGCTCCCCAGCCCAGACCCTGCCTGACGGACCCCAACCCCGACCCCCAACCCCGCCTGCTCCCAGCCCRGCAGCAACACCCCCTGTCCTGGCTGGGCATCCCCACCTCCCCGGCAGGGCAATCCAGCACCCGAGGGGCTTCGCCTGGTCCCCTCCCGCCGCCGCCTCCCTGGCCGCAAGGCAGGACCTCCCTGCACCTCCCTGCGCTCGCCAGGGCCTCGGCGAGAGCAAAACCTCCCAGTTCCACCTTGCTCCGTGACTGCTTTACCCAAACCACCAGGTACTGAGGTCTGATTGATCTGGAAGTTCCCAGAAGCAGCTTTAGAGCCTTTAAAAGCTGCCACTATGGCATTTGCTAACCTGAGTTCTTTGGGACAGTGGATATTTCAATGCAGATTGCTTGAGAAGAGCTTAGACTTTTCACACCTGAACAACACCCCGGGTCGAAGCCCGGACACCTGCTGCTCTCCAACACCCAGCCCTGCAACCTCGCACTTTCTGGAGACGCTCACCTGTGGGGTCAAGCTCGTCTGAAAAAGGAGCCTCCCTAAATCCCCCTGTGCAAAGCTCCCAGCTGTGTCCTATCAGCCTTGGCCAGCCCCGGACACTGCCGGCCCTCCCAGTTTGCAGCTGCTATTGCCACCTGGTTAACCCACGTCTGCAGAAAACCCTTGACCAAAAGGAATTGAAATATGAACTTTAAAGGCAGTTTTAATGCTAAGGTCATTTGTCTTTTTTCCCTTCTTTTCCATGTTACCACTCCCTTTTTGTGCTCCAAGAATATAGTGTTGCAACACCTAAACTATACTCTAAAAGTCARTCAAAAATATGCAAAATATGTAACAGGAACACAAAATTCATCATATTGCATACATTAAATATTTCCTATTTTGAGTTTCATGACAAAGTGCATATCAAGATATATTATGTAAAACGGACAAGTTAAGTCCAACTGTGTCTGAGTTAATATCAGTATTAAAAACCTAGCTTTTGCATTTGCTAGCTTTTTAAGATTTTCAATGCATAATTCCACTGCTGAGCTAAGGTTGAAGAGATTGGGTTTGGTGCCTTTGGTCCCCCATGACTCATACAGATACTTTTGATATACTTCATAAGATGGATACCACATCAACACCCAGTGCTCCTAAACATCTTTTTAACAACACACACTGGTATTTTATATAGAATATATTTATTAAATATCCACAAAAGTTAACTGCAATTTCAAAAAAGCCCAAGTCCTTTCTAGGGAACAGAAAACAATTAATATAAATTACGGTATTTACTCACAGCAGAAATCTGATTAAATGCAAAAGGTTGCTCTTGGGTCTGCTTGGAGGTCTCAGTGCTGCTGTTTTGCTCACGGCAACGGACGGGCAGGACAGAGAAGAGAAATCCTCCCCGGAGACCCTGGGGGGAGAACCTGGTCCCGAACGCTACCCGAGCACCGCTCATGAGAGGCATCGTTTCTGCACCTTCCTCCAACTTTATTCTTTCAGCAAATCAACTGCTCTGCCGCCGGGTGACCTGCCTCGGTGTGCCGCGCGCCCTCTCCATAGGCGCCTTTGTGCTGTTGGTGGTCACGGAGAGCCGGGCCCGGGCAGGGTTATCGCTCGAGCGCTTTGTAGGTCGCAGCCTTGGCTGCCGCCCGCGGGGCTGCGGCGCGTCGAGCCGGCGCCGGCGGAGGCACGGGACCTCCAACCGCCTCGGAAGAGATGTTTCTCTGGGAGCGGCGGAGAAAGCGCTCCRCTGCGAACACCACGGACAAGCAGGTACCTTGCAAAGGCAGCGCGGCGCTTCGCGTGCCGGGAGCTGTGTGTCGACTACCGGCCACACACACGCTCCCTCTCCAGCGCTCGCCTCGAGGAGGCACGCTCAGGGGACTCGCTCCGCAGCGGGGCCGCGAGCCCGGAGCCAGGATCCCGTGGGGATGCGCCACGGCGGCGTGATAAGGACCGAACCCGGACAGGGACCGCAGGGACCGCGACGCTCCGACAGGGGCTGCGGAAAGCACCGCCGGGACAGCGCCTGCCCGGCGGCAGAGCGCTCGGGCCCCGCGCGCCCCGTCCTGCCGTGCGGCGGGCGCTCTCCGTCCGCGCCCCTGCCAGCCGGAGCAAGAGGTCCTTCCCCAGCACCGGGCTGGTTATCAGATTGCATATGGCTAATTTGCTTGGAGGCACCTGGGGCTGCGCAGCCCTGCCCGTAGCCAGCAGAAAGACATTGATCCCACGTCTCCTCCTCTCCGTTCYGGCAGCCAGGCTGCCGTCACCCCGCAGGGTTTCCGGACGCCGGGCCGGCGAGGACAGCGCGTACGCGCAGCTGCTCCCCCGGTCATTAATATTCTGCAGGTTTCTTAGGCCGTGACGAGGAACGTGCCACGGCATCGCTCCCCCCGCCCCGCTGGGGAACACGCTGCCTGCCATCCGCGCAGAGCAGCCGCCCATAATTCCCCGCCGGCTGCGCGCTCACGTGCACGGGGCTGCCGCCGGAGGAGGGAGAGCTGCTGCGCCAGCCTTCCTCCGGCACATCCTCCCATGCCGGGGCGGCTGGAGGCAACACCGGCAGAGCGTCCCTGCGGCGAGCCGAACCCCAGCAGCTGCTTCCACCACGCGCCCTGCACCTCGCTTGGGGCTTTGGGCTTTGCTCTGCAGCTCTGTTAACCTGAAGCACTGGATGTACATATATATACAGTCTGTGGGATTTGTATCTAGGAGTTGCTTCGCTAATCAGAAGTCACGCCTGGAATATCTCCCCCGTAGAGCCGACCTTGCACGGGGAGGGTCGTCCCGACAGACCGGGGGTGGCCTGGGTGCCCTCCGTGCGCGCAGACGGTGCCCCGTCCCCGACCGGGTCCCGGGGCTGGATGGGTCCCGGGAGAGGCTCTCCTGGGGGAGAGCAAGGGCGCCAGCGAGGGGGGATCCCAGAGGCTGCCGTGCTCCCATCATCCCGCGACCTTCCCGAATATTCGCACCGCAGCTCACTGGGTGGAAGGAAGGGGACCCAGGGGGCAATAACTCGCAGTTGCTGTTTTGAGAGCAGCACCTGGAGTCTTTGACCATCAGCTTGCCCTGAAACCCCTGCAGCATCCCTGCGCCGGCCGGGGGGGCAGTGATGGCACGGGGACACCCAGCAAGGAGCCCTGCTGCTTCCTGGAAAACTCTTGTGCCGACAGGGCAACCAGGACAGAGCCTGGTACGAGGGGGGCAAGACACATAACACTGCAACGAAGGGAAGATCAGGGATGCTTTTTACGGGTATTTCTGAGGTTGCATGGCCCCAGTAACACAAGTCCTCTTGCAGCTTTTACCTGCTTTCTTCTGCTTCTTCCAGATCTGTTTTCTTGAGGCTCTTTCCTCTGCCCTCCGAGCACTCCCCCACTTCGAGGCATTTTTAAGGTATCAACACTGCCTTTCAGAAAATGCATTTAGACACTCCCTTGTTTCCTGCTTCTCCACGGGAATGCCTGCAGGTTCGACCACCTCGGGCCATTTCGTTTCCATGGCAGGAAGCACATTTGGCTTTATTGTGCTAGACTGTGCCAGCGAGACGCTGTGGGGGCGGCGAGCTGGCCTGCTCCCTTTTGGCAGCACCCTGCACTTCCTTGCGGTCTGTTATCCAGAGGTTTATTCAGCCCAGTTTATTTCTCCTGCTAATGAGCCCAGAAATGTGTTCACCTGCAAAGAGCTTTCTCCGATGCCGCCAGGAAGGTCCCTGGGTCACTGGATGCTTTCCTCCGAAGGTCACGTTTTGATGGAGCCGTTTGCTTTCTCTCTGCAATCGCAGGTGCCCTCGGAGGGAGGGGAACTGGGAGCTGGCGGCAGAGGCTGCGAGCAGGGGGGGACCCGGGCACCTGGAATATCACACTGGAAATGCCGACCAGAGCCCAACGCCCTGGAAAAGCCTGAGGCTGGTGAAAGGAAGAGCCCCAGTCGCTCCCTTCCCTTCCTGGAGCGGGGCTGGGCAGGGGCTCCGGCCCCACATCGGGCAGGCCCCCGCGGACCGCAGCCGTCCTGGAGCGGCCATGCTCCGGAGCGTGGTGCAGGCAGGAGCCGAAGCCCGGCTCCCCTCGGAGGGCGAGCCCGGCCCTGCGAGGATCCCCGCGCCCGTGGGGCGCAGAGCCCTGGCACCGTCGTGGCTCTGGCGGTTCTTCAGAGACGGCTGTACAACCCCTCCTGTGCATGCGAGCAGTGCAGCAGGTGGGATGCATTCTAACCTTCCGCTAATAGCCGAGCCGAGCTTGGTGCAATACATCCTGCTTCACGAAGGAACAACAGCAGTTCAGAAGCTGATTTTTCCAATCACAAAGAAAAGCCTTCACCTGGAGAATATTAGCTCAGACCCCCTGATGTAAGTGTGGTCGTTGAAATCCATTTCAGCTCTTTAATAGAAAGGGTAGAAATTCCTCTGCTATTCATCTCTGACATTTATATAACTAACCGCAGTGCTAAGGCATACTCTGAGCACTGATCTCAAACAAATACTTATTCAAGACTAGAGATTTAATCATTACTTTTGAAAATATAGTTGTTATTTTTCTGATTATATTTTAGAGAGAGAGAGGGAGAAGCAGAGGCTTTAAAGCTGCCGTTTCTGAACGGAGGTGGCATTGCTGCCRGTGCCCCGCGACACGGGGAGCCCGGCGAGGCGGCGGGACGCGTCCGTGGTCCCTGACCGCCGCCTCCCCCTGCGTCGCTCCCCGACAGCCCCGAGCCGGAGGCGCGATTGCTGCTTGCAGGGGCAGCGCTGGCGTGAGGGGCTGCAGAGGCCCCAGCACCCCGGGCACCGAGCCGGGGACGTCGCGGAGCAGCCGCCGGCTGCAGGGCGCAGAGTCGGTGTGGCTGGGTGAAAGGAGGAGCGCCAAGCTGAGGCTGAATCTCTCGTGGTCCTTGCAGCATCTCGCTCAGGCCCCGGTGTGCAGACACCGCCACCGCTCAGCGCCTGGCTCGGTCCTTGCCAGCACCTCGGGGATGCTCCAAGGGAGAACCTTCCCGATGAGAAGTTTTGCTCCTGCTGCTGATTTCAGAGCAGAGCTGGGGATGAGGCATGGACTGGGACTGGCTCTAAACTGGAGAGGCTTCAGTGTGAAGGACGCTCAGACACTCAAGAGGGAAAGGGGATTTTGGAAGAGATTTCTGAACCACGGTCGGACCTCAGATCTCAGAGCTGCTGGCAGACACGCAGTGGCAAATGAAGGTACTCCTGCAGATGTCCGGGGTTTGCAAGCTGGCTCCTGAGCAGTCTCCAGACTAGCTAAGTGAAGAGGTGTTTTCGGAGGTCGGTGTGGCTCATCGGGGGCACGTGCAGCATTGCCACTGCTGCTAATGGGGCAACGGCTGTTTGCTTGCACACAGCCCTGCACGTTCACCCTTGCGYGGCTGCAGTTGCCCACGTGCCACGCAGCTACGCTCCAGGCTCGGAGCGCCGTCGGCTGCGGGGGTCGGGGGTTGCCACTGCCACCAGCACACGCATGCTCCCAAAGCAATAGGGCAGCATAGCAGCTTATATTAATTAGGCCTTAAATTGTACCACGGTGCAGACAGGAGCTCAGTTTGTTTGTTTCTAAACAGGGCACATGTCACAGTAAATGCCAGCAGTCCCAGTGCTTGGAATAATAAATGTGCAAATAGCAATTAACTGTTGCATCTTCTGCTCACATGCAAAGGACATAATTAGCTAGTTCCATCTGTTAATTATACCTGCCATGGTTCAGATATTCATATCACAGCCAGAACTCATAGGAGGAAGGTGAGCTTGTGCAAGCAAAGCTCTCATCATCTAAATATTTAGATCTAGGAAGCTTCTGTCTCTCCTCTCTCAGCCGCAGCTAAAAGGCATGCTGTGCTTGTGAAGTGCAAGAGAGCAGCAGCTCCCCGTCTCCCCGCTGCTCCCAAAGAGCAGCCGACGCATCCGCCTCACCCGCGCCTGCACCCGAGCACCAGCCGATGTAGCAGGTGCAAACGACACAAGCACCAGGGTAAAGGGGCAGTGACACTCAGCACCATCCGGGATGCTGACTCCGTCCCCGGCTCTGCTGGCTCAGGAAATCTGCTGAGCTGGAGCACAACCGCCCATCCATCTCTGGGGGAATAAGAAAGCTCAATCTCAGCACCGCATTATTTTGCACATCCCGCATCGCAGAAAGCGTGACTTGTACAACAGTCCTGCTGCGCTCACGGACCTGGCATGCCACAGCCTCCCCAGAGACGCGGCCCCGCGCCGATGGCACCGACAGCACACCGAGCAGCGCGGCCACTCTGCGGGCTGGGGAGCCGGGGGCAGCGGGGCCCGTGAGGGCGCTCGCTCCCCGTCCCCACTGCTCCGGAAAGCGCGAGGTGTCCCCGCTCCGAGCTCCTCCGGGAGGCCCCAGGAGGCCCCAAACTGCACGGCCGGAGGGGGAGCCTGTGCAGCGCCCGGCCGGGATGGGCGAAGGGGGCAGCGGGCGGCCGGGTGCCCTGGGGGCACTTCACCGCTCTCCAGCGGTGCAGGAGCACCCAGCCTCCTCCCCTCCCACTCCTGCAATCAAACCCGCTCTAGAGCACGTTTAATGACCTCGGTGTTAACTTTATTCTGCTTCCTGAAGCTGGAGGGCTTTTGCGCTGCAGATTGCAGTGGTTTTTACATCCCGTCGGACTGGCCCCCACTTTGCACACGCGCTGCTAACAGCGGCCCGGGCAAAGGGCCGGCGCTGGCCCAGGAGGGCTGGACCGCGCGCAGCACCCACCCGCTTGTGCCCCGTGTTGGAGCTGTGTGCGCTGCTTTGCTGTTAAGAAATAGCTGGCAGCTCAGGTGCAGAGGCCGAGGGAGCGCGTCCTGGCTCGCCGGGCGGATTCCTGTACACTAATTTCAAACAGACTTTCGGGATGTGCTTTCCTGCATCTAGGCAAGCAACAGAATCTTAACTATCAGAGYTCCTCGCTGGCTGATAAAATATGGATAAAGGAGCCATCGCTTTATAACAGCAGGAAGAAAAATAATTGCCGAGGCTGGCTCTCATTTGAATACTGTTCTAGCTCCCTGTAGCATGGAGATGACAGCCGCGGTCTCGTTTGCCGGGCACGAGCAAGTTTGTTGCCCGGGATTCCCGCTCCGCACAGCCAGACCAGCAGCAGTCGGGGCGCTGGCTGATCGCCCTCCTCGGACCGAACCGATTCCCCCTCGGGCCGGGTCCCGGCCGCTCCCAAGCAGGGTGGGAAGATCCCTGTGCCTGATTCCCGCGGGCGGGCGGCGGGGATGCGATCTCCCGCGCCRGGGGAAGGCGCCGAGCAGCCGTGCAGCGCCAGCGCTGGATGCGAGCCGCGGGAGAAATGAGGCAAAGCCCCRGCGCGCTGCGATCGCAACGCGTGGGCCTGAATCCCCTGCAAGGTTTGAATACAGAGAGGAGCTGAATCTTGGYAGAATTTGTTTTGGTTTTAACACACCTTTTTTTTTTTAAACGAGCTGATGCAGAGGCTCGCAAGGACGGTAAAGTGACACTGACTAATTGAATTCTGAACTAGCAGGAGCAATGCAAATATCTGACAAATTGATTTAATTGCATTCACGTACAATAAAGCTGAGCTCTAAAAGGTCAGCTAGAAAATGGAAAGGGTCCCTGGAGTGCTAACAGGAAGAAGCTGAGTTTAATACACATTCATCACATTTTATCATCTAATTAGTTCACACAATGGCAGACTGATAGACAGAGGCCTAAACAAAAGTATTGATTGATTATTAGCCACATATCTATCATATTGCCTTCAGCCTGCTGTCGGACTGTGCTGGCGACTCCTGTTTAGCGTATCAGCAGAACGGGGAGGGGATGTTTTGATAAATAGTTTTTCTATAGCGGAATTTCAACTCTGGGAAGTGTTTTACACAGACACTGAATGATAAAGATCCTAGCCGGCTCTCCAGCAAAGCCACGATCAAAACCCAGCCAGCCTCGCCTTCTCCTCGTGTCTGCAAAGAGAATATTGATGAACACGCAGACTCGCAGCTCTGCTCCAGTGATCGGCGCCGCAGCCCTGGGCACCGCCAGGCACCCGGCTCCGCGGGAGCGTCCGCCGCGGCACGGCCGGCCGGGTCCCAGGGGTTCCGGGGCTGCGCTCCCTTCCCCGTCGCGTGCGTCCTCCCGCTGCGCTGCTTCCCAGCCTCTCGTCCCTGGCGGTTTCCCTTCTTTCCTTTTGCAGAGCAAGACTATTTTAAACATGTAACCGGAGGCCTCCTTGCAAATCCACAGTATTTCCTATTTACTGCTGCGCACAGTGCGAAGGCTGGTGCTCCAGCAGCTGAGTCGTGAGCTTCTGGGAGAAATAAATCTCGGGGCCTCCTGCCTCAGGCGTGGAAAATCGCAACCCCGGCACAAGCAGCCATGCAAAACTCAGCCGAGCCCCCGCCAGCGCCTGCGGGCTCTGCAATGCCCACGACAGCCTGGGACCACAGTCCCAGCTGATTTGCCCTAAAACGCGTAGGTTTTCTGCTGAGTGCCGCCGCAGCGCACAGTCTGCTCCTGACCGGGCGCCGGCAYGGGGAGGGGGACAAGCGGACCCCGGCGCCAGGACACCCGCGGCGCCCCTGCCGCTTTGGGGCTGGCAGGTGTTTATTTGAGGCCAGCACCCGCGCAGCCTCCCCGCTCACCTCGATACGTTGTTTATAACGTTTCTCTGTGCGTGGGCATGAAACGCTCTGYGAAGGGTAATTTTGGCCGCAGCAGCGTCCGGGCAGGCAGGGCTTTGCCGCGCCRCCGGCAGCGGGCACAGCTGGGAGCAAGGCGGGATTTTCCCTCTCGGATGCCGTGCGCCTCTGCCGAGGGTGCCCCGAAGCCYGTCCTCCCCAGCGCCGTCCCGGGCGCTCGCCGGTGCCGCTGCAGCACAGCTTATCCCCCCGGCGCCCGCATGGGCCAGGGCCGGCACGGGGAGACGGATCTGCTCCCACCCCCTCCGATTCCAAATGTGCCGACGAAGTCCTGGAGCCCCGGGCTCTCCGCTCACTGGCTCAGGCCGTGCTGGCAGGGAGCAACGGTGTCGCCRTGCCCGGCCTGCCTCCTCCCGTCCCTTGCGGCAGGGAGCACATCCCYGGAGAGCATCCCCGTGCGAAGAGCGGCTGCGGGCACGCGGGGCAGCTGTGGGGTGGCTGAGGCTGAGCGCAACTCGTGTCRGCTCAGCGCAGCCCGGAGAGCCCACCGCGCTCCCGCGCCCCAGGCCCAGCTTGGTCCGTCCTCAGCAAACGCATCAGCCCTGCTCTTTGCAAAGGGCAACATGCATTTAGTATTGATTTGTAAGACAGCAAATTCCACGAACTGTAATTTCATTGAGCGCAAGGCCTTCGCGGCTCCCCACGATCCGGCTGCAACACGCGGCGTGGAGCCGGGATTGATCTTCCATCGGCACGGCTGCGCCGGCGGAGAGCAGGGAGCACAGGAAAGGCCTGCAGCCACGGGTCGCGCTAATGACGGGCAGCGGGGGGCCCTAATGCAGAGGGGAGAGCTAATTAACGGCATCTGGCCTCATGCAATTGCACTGAATTTGCCACATTGCAGCTCGTGTTCTCGTCAGCCCCGGGTAGGCAGCGTCTGCACCGCTGAAAGGAATCGCTTTTAAAGGGGGCGAGCGGAGCGCTTTAAAACAGCAAAGTACCGAGCACAGGCAAAACAGCGTTTTGAAACAACTGCCATAAGGTTACGCACTAGGCTTTTGCCACACATCCACATCTGCATTTATTTGCATTATTTTTGTCAGAACATATGGGATGGGACTTCACTGAAGGGTCTTGTTTTTCCTTTTCCTCAGGCTTTATTCATTTGTATTCCAGATTATCTAATCATTTGGGCTTTAAATATCTAGAGTTAGAAAACAGATATTTGACTACGACCTAATTTAGAAGAATTAAACAGCTTCTAGTAAGACTGGCATGTTCAACAGCTGTTAAAATAACATCAGCCTTAAAAAGAAAACATCTTCACTATTTTGTTATTCTTAAAGAAAATGAGTAGAGTTAGTAACCGGAATGAAAGCATTTAACRGGTGCACAGAGTGTACCGAATCTATGTGTTAATTAGCCTGCTAATCAGGCCTTGGAAACAGTCCAGTTCTTAACCTACATACGCAGCCAGCATGGAGGCACCGGCTTGGGTATCTGCAAGAAGCCCTGGCTGGAGCTGGCTCGCTGGAAGCCGAGGCATGTTGGAGCTTTCTCCCAGCTAGTGCCAGTGCAGGGAAAATAACTCCCTCGAGGGACCTCCGCGACTCCGCAGAACTCGCCGCCGGCGCGACGCCCTCGGGGACTGGGGCCGCCGCCGGGCTGCAAAACCGCCCTCGTCTCGTGCGCTGGAGCTGCGCGATGCAAAYGAGCCCTGGCATGCGGACCCGGCCGGAGGACACAGCGATCGGCGCTTCTCCACGTAGGAGAGCTCAGGCGGGAGGCGAGGGAAGCGGAAAGGGAATGATCCTGAGCAGGATGCGCAGACTCGCACGCAGGGCTGGATCTTCAGCTTGGTTCGACCTCGGCCCAGCCCGTGACCTCGTGAAGGTTTCTCATTCCAGTGCTTAGCCTGATTGCAATTATCTCTCTGAACAGACCACCACAGCTAATTTATTTTGAACAAAGCTAGAAATAAAAGGATAATCAGGTTATCCCCAATGACAGCAGCAACATCTGTATTTTCTGGTACAYTGCGCACATTTGATGTACAGAATACTGTAATGAGGCTGAAAAACTTGTCAATGATATTTCTTTTGTCCCCTTCTCAAAGGAGCAATGGCTGGCTCTCCAAAAGAATATTAATCGCTGCAAGATGTGGGAAGCAGCACATTCCTGCAATGATACTTGTTCGCTTCTCACTTTCTGCAGGAAAGCCTCTCACTGCAGCACCAAGCATGCGTGTCCCCTGTCTCTTCCTCGGCAGGTGTGAAACAGCTGGAGAAGCGCTTGGAAACCTTGGAACTCCCCACAACAAGTTGAGTTCCCAGCAAGAGGCCTCGGCCGAGCGCCCCAGAGGCAGGAGCTCCGTGCTCGCCCACCGCCCCGGAGGGTCCTCTGCACCCGGGCTCCCGGCGGAGCCACTGCTGCCGGGATGCCGCAGCCCCCACGGCAGCCTGGCAGGGATCCGCCATCTCCAGCCGGGACGGACCACAGGCCTCTGAGAACGTGCACTTCACTGGGGGGACCAACGGGCCCACGCGCTCCAGGGTGAGGGCAGACCGCTGGGACGTTCCAGTGCCCCATGCCGGCACGCTGCCCTGGGAGAGCCGGCGGCATGCAGCCCGCCAGGACGTTCCGGTGCCCCATGCCAGCACGCTGCCCTGGGAGAGCCGGCAGCATGCAGCCTGCCCACCTCTCGCTCCAGCCCTCCGGGGCCCCAGCGCAGCCAGACCCACTGCCCCCCGGCGCCTGCTTGTGCGTTGAGGCTGAAGCYGGGGCAGGTTCCCCTCCGCAGTGCACGCAGGGAAGTGCTGAGCACCCCAGAGCATGTGCCAGTGTGCCTTGCTAACGCTCTTCCTCGAGCCCTGCTAAAACAGCCACCCCCAGCCCACCCCACGTCCCCAGCACGCGCCCGCTATCCGGAGCGCAAGGCAGCAAAACCACCTCTCCAGACCACACCAGAGGCTCTATGGAGGATCCTGGCACGGCAAGACCCCTCTGCCTTCACCCTCCCCATCCCCAAAAGCAGGCAAACAAAGGAGAGCTGCAGAGCTCTCCTGCTTTTATACTAATTAATGGTCATTGTTTTCTCCTGTGTGCCCAGGTGCTAATGTTTGCCCTTAGTCTAAGCTAAATGCTATTACAGAGCATGATCTCTAGTCGCTCGTGCAGCGTGCACTGTTCTGACAACTGCTTTCCCTGGGAGAGACTGCTTCCTCCAAGTTTAATATTTTAATAGCTATTAAAAACACTTTGTCTTTCTCTTAGCTCTCTGCAGAACCGACAACCGGCAGCGTGCAGGCACCATCGCTAGGCAGCCAGGGAGTCGGGAAGGCTGTTATCCTCCTTGCCTTTGCCTGAATCTCCACTGTGCCCCGCGGCTCCGTTCCCATCCGTCATCCGTTATCCTGTACGTGTTGCAAAGATGCAGTGCTAGCTGCCAAGTAATCTGTGCTGTGCTGCAGTTTTATGTCCCCGGCTGGGAGCAGGGCGTCTCATAGCTGGCCCAGCCGAGGCAGGGACGGTGTTGTCTTTGTCCCGGGCAGGGGTGAACAACGGCAYGTGCAGTGTCTCCCTGCGGAAGACGGGTTTGGAGCCGTCGGGCTCCAGCAATACCTGGAGCAAAAGCACAGTCCTGCTCGGCGAGGGACATGCAAACAGGCCTCTCTTATGCATTGTCACCCTCTCTCCTCTGCAACCAGCAGAATTACATTTGGCTGCAAGCTTACAATTAATCTCCTTGTTCCTTTCACACGAATTCCCCAAAAATGCGACTGGGACCATCCTGGGACCCATCCACTGGTAAAGTGATGCTGATCTCCCTCTGTGCCAGCTTGTGAGATCTCTGGTTCGAAAGAACTGAACTGGGTGCCAGCTTAGATAACAGACTGTAATTTGCTAGTTTTCATTTAAATTGAGCTTTGTGCTGCTTTGATGAAGGAATGTATTAAAGCCAGCGTGGCTGACATTTTTTAAATAAATTCCAAGATGAATTCCAAGCATATACTGCATTAATGTGTAAGGTGGAGATAGAGGCCAGGGTGAGTTGAAGCAGAAAGTATACTGTAAATTGAAGCTTGGCATTGAATATAAATGGCAAAGGTTGCTGACTGCCAATAACAGTAAATCAGGTTCAAACAGCACAAGGCGATAAGGGTAAGAGATGAATTGCATTTCAGCTGGAGTTTGCCTGGTTTGGAGAATCACTCGGGGATTGATTGGCTCAGGTGATGCTCGTTCATCTAAAACAACGGTTCCTCCCATTGCTAACAAGCCTCTGGTGCCCGTGGGGGCTGAGCCCCCTGGATGCTGAGCTGGCTTGTGCCCTGGCCGTGGGGACTGCCCGGCCTCCTCTCCTGGATTGTGTTGGTCCGGGGACGTTGCTGTGCCTGGAGCCGCCTGCCGCATCCCCTGGAGCACCCGGGCCGGCCAGCTCCCCTCTCCCACTGCAGAGCAAGCTGAACCCGCGCTGTGTTTGCACGGCTCTGCAGCCGCTGTCGGCAGCGGAGGGCTCGGAGCTGTTTGCATTAGCCACTGGCTAATGTGTGTGGGAGGTAACGATGATAAGGGATAATCAGTTTGTGCCTGAGATGTAGCTATTCTGTCATAACAATTCCTACAGAACTGAAGGGTAAAATCTGGAGCATTTTCTCCAAGGAATAGCAGCAGTCACCTGGAGAACGTACAGAACTCCTGCAGAGCTCAGTCACCAGATATGGCTCATCCAGGTCCACCGGATTATCCAAAATTGCACACAAACTTTCCATCAGCTCAGCCATGCTGGCGCTCCCATGGTGAGTGAGCACACCTCTGGGATTGGACCTTTCTAGAGCAGAAACTTGGCATTACAAAATGACATTCCCAGCCCCGTTCACCAAAGAGGGATGTGCTAACCAGCGTTAAAACCATTGCATCCAGCAGACACGCAAACTCCGAGGCAGAGTCTGAGCTCTCCCCAGAGAAGATGCTGCATCCCGTCTCACTCGTGTCCCCAGCTTCCTTCTCCTGTCTCTGCTGGGGCAGCATAGAGGATAAAATGGGAAAGCTAGGAACTGGCGAAATGACACGCAGGTAACAAGCGGCACAGGGTGGGAGCAGAGCCCTGGGACACCGGGGTCCGCAGGGATCCAGAGCCCCCAGCGCGTGAATGAAGGTGGGTGCAACGACTGGCAGCGGTTTATCTGGATGTGCTAGTACAGAGGAGAGCTCGTCTGCTGTAGGGGAAAGGAAATCACTTTGGGCAAGCCCCTCCTAACTCTGCGGAGAGGAACTGATGGGCTTGGCTGAGGGATGGGAATTGCTTAGTGATAAAAGCTAATTGCAGTTCGTGCTGCGCAGCCTCTCTGGTACAGGCGCTGGAAAACCCTGGACTGTGGATTCGTAGCTTGGTGTGTGTTGCAGGGTCCTTGGGACAAGCAGTGCAGCTGACAGCAGAAAGCAACTTCAATTTAAGGACTTTTGATTAAAAAAAAACAAAAAAACCTGTGAGTGAGGGACCCTCAGCCTGGCCGGAGCTTTGAGGTAGGATTGTGTAGGTATTTTCCTTACAGAGAGCACATCAAAAGCACCAAGAGACTTCAAAGCTCTGCAGCTGGGCTTTATGAGAACAAAAACCAGCAGTGTGAACACTGCGAGAAAGATAAAGCTCAGAGCAGGCTGGATACAGGACACAGCAATGAAAGGGCTCGCGGGCGGCTTGCCCGCCCAGACGCCCAGGTGATGGGAAGCTCGTGCACAGCCACGGCGCCGAGAGGGCCTGGCAGCGGGTCGGGGAGCCGGCAGCTGCACTCACCGGCCTGCCCGCTCCAGCTGTGCCCCGTCAGCAGGCACTTTGGCACTCGGGGAGTTGCCATTTTCCAGCAAATGCTGCAGGAATTTCAAGTGTCTGTGCTGAGGCCAGGCCACGTGCGCAGGGAACAGCGCGGGGTGCATCTCCTCAAGGGGAAGAGGCAGGAGTTAAGGAGTTCCTGAGGTTGTTATTCTCCAGGCCAGCGCATGTAGGGAATGGGTAATTTGTGTAAGCAGCATGATGGGAGAAGGGAGGGAGGAGGACGACCACGGAGATACAGCTTGAGAAATGAGAAGACAGACCAGGATGTTTTTACAGTGAAGAAGGAACCTGTGCTAAATTGTTTTYGATTAATCTGCAACTAACTGAGCTCATTAAATTGAAATTATTTCATGCAGAGCCACAAGAGAGCGCTTGAGAAAAGCTCTTTTAGATGGAGATATTGAAACCCTGCGTTGCTGGCAAAGTTTGACCTCAAATCCACCCAGGGAAGAGACATGGGTTTGAGATCGGGTCTTGTGCCCTTGCTCAGCCCTCTGTCCGGAGGTAGCCTGGAGGGGAGAAACGGCAGCGCGTGGAGCAGGGAGCTCCCTGCAGTCTTGCAGCAATTCGTGCACACACGTTACCAGCTCTCCGTGCATGCATGCACGCCCAGTGTTCAATAAAACCATTGGGGCTTGCTGGGCGGACCGGTGCACTTGGGAAAGAAGCTAATAGATTTAACTAGATGACCGAAAGATGTAGGGAACAAATGGACCCTATATGGGCCTTAATATACACCCTATTCTTGCTCCTTGTTTAAATCCCAACCCCAAGGGCTCATTGGATTTAGCATTTTTTGTAGGTTTTTTCCCAAAGCAGCTAAATAAAAGGAGCAACAGCCAAATGCTGGAGCTTCCCGGGCACGTGGGAGAGTGGTCAGGAGACCTGCCGGGCTGGGGGTCCGGTGGCCGCGGTGCATGGTGGCTGCTGCTGGCCCAGCCCTGCTGCAGCGCCCGCCCGCCCCACAGCTGAACCCCCGTGCTGAGCTGTGGATGGAGCTGGGCTCGCTCTCCGTGCAGGAGTTGTGCAGAGCGGCTCCGAGAAGACCGTGGCCGACGCTCGCCGAAGCCAGGTAGCCTGCACCACGACTGCGCTTGCTAGCCAGACCTCGGGGTCTGAACCGGCTCCAAGCTCTTCATGGAAAACCAGCCAGCGTGGGGTGTTGCATGCAGCACTGCTACAGCGCTCTGTCCTTGCAGGCAAACCAGCTGCAAGGTTACACCTACAGAAATCTGTATGGTTTAGCCTCAGGACTAATCATGCATCTTAGGAACATGCCCTGGTTTTGCATAAGTATTCCCCAAATTATCATTGTCTGCATTCTCCTCCCAGATCAGGTTTTGCCTTGACAACAGCCTGATTCCTCTGACCTGGTAACGTTATTCCATATTTATGCTGGTATGTGAGAAAAACCAGGGCCAAACAGGCCTAGTGGGAACCACAGAAGGCGAATCCCAGCTGTCTTCCCAACATGTCCCTCATAATTAGAACCTTTCAACATGATAATTTTGCAAATGGATTTATCTCAAATGGATCTGACAATCAGAGTCTGCAAGCAGAAATTCATCCTCCCAACCTATAATTCTCAGGTCCAAAGTAAGGGGTTTTYGCCATAGAAATGATGAGTCCCGGCCCCCTCGGCTTGTTAGTGCAGCTCACAGGCAGGGAGCAGAGACCAGCTACCTCCCGCGCTCCRGTTTCGTGGGACAGGAATGGGTCCAAGCCTGGAAAAAACAAAACACCAATTCTGGGAGGGCAGCTCTCAGCCCACGCAAGTCCAGGGTGTTTTTCTCTGCTGGAAATGACGAGCGTTCACTGAAACCCTTGGAAGCGCCACCACCTCTGCTCCTGAGGATCAGTTTCCACTCTTATCACCACAGTAATGCTCTCTGAAAGGCAATATGATTTTCTTCTATGTAAACAGCAATAACTTCAGAATTACTCAGGAAAGACAGAGACCTCAAGAGATGTTTAAATTACTGGCTATCTCATTAATCAAACACAAATGCAAGACTAGCAAAGGCTCTAGTTGCTGAGCTGGAAAATGCTTAAATTCATTTATTGAGACAGCAGGGAAAAGCGGATCCCTGCCAAAGCCTGGGAGGTCCGAGAGTGGGGAGGCGACTGCTGATGCGCAGCGTTTGCTGTGGCTGTTCTCGGAGGCTCGGGGCCTCTGCCGGCCCAGGTGCGAGCTCTCCGCGTGATGGTTTGCACCTGCCTCAGCCCGGGCTGAGCTTGGCCCTTTAACCAGGCTGAACATGAGCCTGGATGCTGGGCGGCTGTGCCAGGAGCGGGGCCCAGGGAGCCGCACCGTCCTGGATTTCTGCACCATCTGCCTGGGTCAGCAGGAGCACCTGCATGCAGGAGCTGGGATGAGCCTCCTCCCAGGCTACGCTGCATGCAGATGGGACAAGAGCCGTGAGGGAGGTAACGAGGCTGTGTTGTCTATCCTTCTGGGTTGCCATGCCGACAAGGAGGAGACAGGAACTGATTTAATTTGCAGAATCACCCTCCTGACACAAAATCCAAGCAGCTCGTGAGGAGCAGGGTGAAAGAGGTCAAGGGAGCAGGGAGATAATCTCCATGCCTCTCTGCACCCAGTTTCGTTTATGCTGTTTCCTTTCTCAGAAAGGTCTCAGACACGTCTGTTGCAGACCTGGAAATACAACAGCCAGACACAAGTCCAAGAGAAGGTCRTCCTCTTCTTTCCATGCTCAAAACCGGTGAGGACTGTGGCTGATGGAGACTTAGGATGAGAGAAAGCACCATTCTTCCCTAACCAGCTTTTACCTGCGCTTGCAACCCAAGGAGGCTCTTTCTCTGGAGAGATGTCCAAGGATAATGTCCAGAAATGACAGCCTCTGCTGTGCACCTTGCTCAGTGGTGCTCCRGAGGGAAGCCTGCGTGTAGCACCTTACGTCATGTCTGGCCACCTTCAGAGCCCTCCCAGGTGCGTCCTCCTGACCGCTGATCGTATTCGCATCATAAAAACTGTCACTGGAGACACAGGGAGCTCCGTGCCCTGCTGCCGAGAGCAGGGCATGCCCCGATGGCGCCTCACGGAGAGGAAGACCTGCGTAACGGGGAGCAGGGCGCGGGGCTTGCCCGTGCAGCTCCGCTCTGCCCAGCTGCAGATGCTCGCACCCTTCTTGTTCCAGCTTTCCCTGCCCTCTGCGGATAGACCTTTTCTCCATAAGATTTCTACTGTGTCAGTCACTGCAAAATCCAGGGGCTTTGTTCTGAAGCATCAGTGAGGTCACAGATGTAAAAAAGAAAAATTATTATTTCCTCAAACATCCTGTGGGTGATGCTCAAGCAGTCTTTCTCTGCAGCAGCCTCCGCTCCACCCTTCCTCCCTACCCTTTTTGTGTATTCTGCCAACCTGTGCATCTCATTCTAACCTAAATTATAAACTCATTAAAAAGACCCTGTCACCAAAGTGTTTTCAGCGTGCCCGGCAAGGGACCCAGCTCCTGGCCGTGGTTCTTCCTTGTCAGTATGATGGATGCGATAAACAAGAGTAACGGTGGACACAGTGTTCTTAACAACAACACAACATTTAATTCTCTGTTCCTGCTTCAGCCTCTAATGTGAAATCAGAAGAAATACAGATTGTTCCTGGAAATGGTTTTGGAGTTTTCACAGCTGCCTGGAGCACCGAGGATCACAGGATCTGGGCAGTTATCTCAGCATTGCACTACGATCATCACAAATCAATATCCCAAATTACCTCTTCATAGGGAAGGTGCTTTGCTAATTTTCACGGATCCCCTGTGTTTCATGCCCTTGGTGTCCTGTCATGCACTGATAGTTTTAGTCCACAAGCTACAATGCAATATACTTATGAGTAATAGCATCTTATTGGAGTGTAAAGATCTTCCTATTTCACTGATTTATCCTGCATTTAAACTAATTCAAAATTCACTTACTTCAAAAGTACTGGAAGCAAAATGCTCTCTGTAAATAGCCTAGCTTTTTCTAAACTGATATCTCTGAAAGGGAAGATGGAATAACTTGCACTATCTATTTTTTCTTGGAGGTAGCATCACTGCATTATTTTGACTGTTTTCTGTAACGAGGGCTATAGTTGATTCTTCTCTGTAGAAGAGGCTTATGGGCTGACAAGGACTATTTGACCTTTTTATCTGAGTCTTTAGAAACTCTGCTCAGATTAATCTGAAGTTTGCTTAAGTAGCTAGTTAGGCGGTCACTTCGCTTTCAGTTTGCGGCATGGTGGATTTCTGCATCACAAAATGCCAGATATCCCAATCCCCTTTCATTTGCATTGTGAGTGGGTTTTTTTGCTTTTTATTTCCCCAAATATTTTAGATACTCTTTCAAGTTTATGAGCTGTCACTTATCACATCATGGAAGAAAAACAGCACCCGGCGAGGACTGGTTATATTGCTCAGCTGTGACAGAAAGCTGAAGAGCTAGAAATGCGAAAATGGAGAATGAAGCGAGTCATGTGAAAGCAAGCGCCAGAGCCTGGTTCCCAGCACATTTGCTGCAATCAGTGTGATGGGGATGAGGAGAGCTGGGAAACTTCACTGCAGACGAGTTTTGATTAACGCCGCGTGAAAACTTTCTGCTCATCCCTTGGCCGTTCCCCACCCCGCTCCGAGCCGCTCTCCRCAGCAGGGAAGCCGCCTTTCCTCCCGGACCGCTGGTTCCAGCCTGGAGCGCCCCGAAATGAAGTGTGCAGGTGCGAGAGGAGCCGGGAGCTGAGCCGGCACCAGTGGCAGCAGCAGCAGGACTGGACCGTGTCGGCAATCTCGTTAGCGCTTGTCCGAGGGAGAGGCCGAAAGCACGGAGAGATGCCGAAGGCCGCCGGAGGCAGGCGCAGCATCGGCGCCGGCTGCGTGCGCTCCCAGCCGGTGCCTCCTGCTTCTGCCCGGAGCAGACGGCTCCGCCGAGGCCGAGCCCCAGGTTCCTACCGGAGCTCGGGAAAACCACGGGGAGGAGGGACAGGGAAGAGCGCGGTCCAAGTGCAGCGAGCCGGAGGGAGGGCTGCCGCCCCGCTGTGGTTCCTGCCAGCCTCGAGGGAGGCGATTTGGGGACGTACGGGCTATTTTCGCTCTCCGGCGCTGCTCGAGGAGGGAAGGTGGATCACGTGCTTTCGCTGCGGAGAACGCCCTGTCCTGATGCTCGGAGTCACAGGCTCACAGACGTCTGCCAGTTGCACGCCAGCAGCCTTCGCTGCTCCCAGATAAAGCCAGGTGTCTGACACGAGCCCGCTGTGCCTGGAAATCGCACCTGCAGCCGGACTACCTCGCACGCCGAGTCCCTCTGCTCTAACCTGGCGCAGCGGAGACAAGCTCAGACTGCAGAGTCCGTCATACGCYGGCGGGTGAGCGGGAGACGACCCCCGTCTTGTGCAGCCTGCTGGGGACTTGAGCTCCGTCTCACCGCTCCTATATCCTCTTTCCAAGACGTCGCCCTGCAGCACTGAGCTGCTTCCTGGCCCTTTCCTAAATCCCCGCTATTCTGGCGCTCAGAGCAGGACGGCTCCACGTTTGCAGCGACGGGATGTCAGTCCCGGACGGCCCTGCCGTGCCTGGGAAGGCTTCCGGAGACAGGAGCCCTGAGCACCTGTGGGCTCAGAGAGGCTCCTCTGGACTAAACTGCCTGCAGAGCCTTTCTTCCCTTCCTGCTTTCTCCCTTATTTCTTGCCTTAACCAAGGCTTAAATGTTCTCAGAGACACCCGCTGGGAAGTTTAGCAATTGCTCCTCCTTCCTGTCCCTGTGGGGTGTCCGTCAGGGGAGAAGGGGCTCGGGATCGCATCCTGCTGCCCGCCGTCGGCAAGCGCGGCAGTGTTGGATGGCCATCCGTGAAGCCCTGGGCAGGACATGGTCCTCGCTGGGTCCCCGGGAAGGAGGCGGTAGCAACTCCCTCTCTCTATCGGCATCTCTCCGGGGTGTCTCCGACCGTGCCTGCGGTGTTGCTGGCCGGAGGAGGCTCTGATCCCACGGCAGCAGCCAGCTGGTAGCCAGGTAATGGTAAAACAGCAGCCAGGTTTGTAAAATTTAATATCTCAACAGTATTTCTATTGTAGGAGAACAAGAACGTCTCGTTTCCGATAGAGAAGAAATTACTTCAGACTTCACTAAATGTCATCCCAGGCTACATTAACTGCTGTCTTGTTCAGAGCCCTGTGTCTAGCTGGTCCTATAAGGCTTGGAACATCGTTCATTTTCCCTCTTCAAATTCAGGTATTATTTGCATTACAGTGGGTAAGGGATACACCAGCAGAGGTTTCTTTTTCTAGACTACAGAAGATAGAAGAACCAAGGAAGGCAAAGGTGGTATCAAAATCCAGTAAATGAATAGTCATAATCAYTTATTAAACCCATTTCAATTCCAARATCATACAAAATCCCACAAGAAAAGAGTCCCTAAGCAGTCAAGAGAGCAGAGGCCTGCGTAGTAGGTGGCATGGGTGTTTCTAAAGAATAAATCTTAGCGGGAGCACGCTGGGTGCCTCGTTACCAGGCAGAGAGTGATAAATTAGACAGCTCAGGGAAGAGCTACAGAAATGATGAGGGAGGTGGAGGATCCATGTAATGAGCAGAGATTAAATTACTGACATTATCAGACCTTTGCTGAGTGGCAAGTAAGGAAAGGAGGAGGAATGGTGCAGGGGAAAGGGAAGTTTGAGTGGGAACAGGGACAATTACAAAGATTCACCCTGAGCGTTACCGCCGCCAGCGAAGCGCGGTAGATCGTGGGCAGGTCGCGGGGAGCCTCGCTGCTGGGTGTTGCAGACCCCGATTCCCATTCAGCGGGGACAACCCCGTGCCGTCGCAGCGGCGTGAGAGCCCCGCTGGCGCGAGCGCCCGGCAGCCACCAGGGCTGCGGCACGCAGCGCGAGCAGAGCCCGAGCAGCGGGTGCCGCCAGGAGGTCTCCATCCCGCCGTACGAGGCCAGAGGCATCTCCTGCTGAGCCTTGTCCAGGGCAGCGCTGGGGCCAGGAAGGCTGCAGAAGGGCAGGCTCACACGCTCTGGCAGGAGGCAGACCGGCTTTTAAGGAGATGTCTTTCAAACAGCCTGGGCAGGAGCAGGGCGGTTGACCCGGCGCAGCAGCTGTGACCGCGTTCAAGGTATTCAAGGGCTCTGCAGGGCGCACTGAGCAGGCACACGCTTGCACCCCCGCGGTACTCCAGCCCGCCCGCCCCACCGCCTCTCCCTTCCCACCCACCCTCCAGCCACGGGCAGACCGAGCCCAGCTGCGAACGTGGGCAGGGTCTGCGCCGTTCCCCGCTGCCTGTGCAACCCCGAGCGAGTGCCGAGGATGCCCGGCTTTGACTGGRGGTGCCACGTGCTGGTGTCCTGTAAAGAAGGTCTGCTCACGGTGTAGGGAAAAGCGAACCTACAAACAGGCTCCTGCTCTGGCACTGAATGCCCTCTGCTGTTCTGTGCTGGTCTGCAGCTAATTAGAGATGAATAAATCATAATTTTTAAAGAACTGGATGCAAGGTAGAGCTCCTTGGCTCGCAGTTGAGACCTCCATCTGAGCAGCTAGGAATCTGTCTTCTTCCCAGTTGCCGGTGGACAAACAAGGCAAATCCCTCTGCAATGCCCCATTCCCATGTCGGCAACCTGCAGCCTGCCCAGCTGCTCCTATTTCTCCTTGCCTCTTGGCCAGGCAGCCCAGAGTGGCTAAGCAAAGGTCTCTGAGACTGTTGCTTGTTGCCTGAAAGCCCACCGCCTTTGTGTCCCTCCCTCCTGTTCSCTCTGTCACGAACGCGGAGGTGGGCTCTGCCAGGCAAAGTCAAGCCCACTGGGGTGAGCTCCTGCCAAACCTGCCATGGAGCAGGGGGAGAACTGCAAGTTCTGATGCAGAACCAGATTCTGATACTAGTACAGGTTTGTCAGCTCAAATTGAACAGCTTAAATGTTGGCGATGTTGCTGGCCTCCAGAAGGTCTTCTGCAAAGAAGGGACAAAGTGAATGAGGAGGCAGTGTCTTTTCTCCATGGCCCAAGCATCAGTATGCAATGGAGAGGGAGATTGTCTCGGCTGGCAAAGCTCCCGGGGCTGGGACTATGGGAGAGCTGCATCCCCTTGGACAGGCGCCCGCAGAGGCTAGGCTAGGCTGGCCACTGCCTCTGCAGGCAGCATATCCGATTGCTATGGTAACATGGTCCCAAGCACCTCGGAGCGGCGCGTGCCAAGCTACCTGAGGCAGATTTGGGAAGCTGGTATGATTGTGCTGATTCAATGGCATCCTGCCATAAGCAACCATCCCTGGCCTATGCGCAAGTACAAGCAGCACCCTGGATCCAAGGGATCCCATGTTATGGGAAGCTGCAGCCCAGCAGCCCAGCACGCACCTTGGGTGACCAAACCCCCTCGCCAGTGTATTTTTCTCCTGGAGCAGGCCATACATCTGGTGATTTTAAAAATCACAGTGTGTGTTGGCAAAGCACTTCCAGTCCAGCCTTCTGATGCAAATCTGGCAGCAGGCAGCATTGCAGAGGAGCTGTATCCAAGGCCCTGGGCTCTGCACTCCTTGGCAGGTACCTCCTGCTCCCTCCCCGCTCAGGGTTCGCCCCAGTGATGTGGTGGCCAGGGACCTCTTCAAGCATCAAGTGACCAGGCACCAGCAGTCACTCGAGGTGGAGAGGCCGGGTGGTCTGGCTGAGCCGGTAACCTCTCGTCCTTGGCCAGCTGGCTGCACGACGTCAKGACGGCTCGGAGTGAGGTCACCGCGACCAGCAGTGCTGCAGCCCCCATGGGTCCCCGGACATGCCTGCCTTCTGCATGCTGCRCAGCACAGCTACCCTGGAGGAGACCCTGTCCTCACAGCGGAGGGTCTGGCAGTCAGGGCCAGAGCTGTGTGGCTTGCATGAGCCGCCCAGGGAGCCTCCGAGACGGGAGCACACTGTCCTGCACCGCACCGACAGGCCGAGGACTTGGATGCGCATGGATGTTCCTTCCAGGATTGGGACCAAAGCCCCCAATACCCTTCCTAAAGAGCCTGCTCCCATGCTTGCCAGCGAGACCAGTGGCAGATGTGAGGTGGAACCGGTGGGTTCGGTAATCCTGAGCAATAACTGGGACATGCAGAACGGGAGCAGGATGCTCAGGAGCAGCGGGAGGTCTGAGCCTCTGGCCACAGCAGAGCACGGCCTAGGTGCGTGGCCCCCGCAGAGGGACGTTCGAGAGGCTGAGCCCCTTGTAGCCTCGTTGCATGGAGTTGCCTCTCCAGGAGGGCTCTGCCGGCCCCGGCACGCACTGCTCCTCCATCAGGAACCGCGGCAGTGGTGATGCCGTGCCGGCAGCCGCGGGGCTGGGCTCGCTGTGAGCGTGGCGGCTGCATCTTTTGCGTTTCTCCATCCCTATCTCCTGCTCCCGCTCCCGAGAAGGGAGGCCGGCTCTCCCCATGCCGCTGCGCAGACCCAGGTAGAAAGCTGGCAGCTCGGGCAAGGACAGACTTGTAGGAAGAGCGAGGGAGAGGAGGGGAGAGCCCCACCGCCGCATGCACAGGGAGGGTTGGAAGGAGCTGATAAGTAGTTGAAGTATTTAGCACTGGAAAGAAAACTCCCGGCTTCAGTCTCCTCGCAGCTCTTTCCTAAGGGCTGGCTTATCAAAAGAGTCACAGGAGGAACTAAGACAGCCCAGGAGCCCCTGTTTTCTCTAGCATTTGCCACCATCTGTGGCACATGCAGGTGGAGCTGGAGCCTTTACAGTCCTTGGCCACGCGGYATGTATGGAAATGCAGACTTGGAGGGCTGGTGGGACCTGGGGAGGACATCTAACGCCTCCCCATGCCTGTGTCACCTGGGACTGCGCCTTGTCTAACCTCTTCTATTGCACTCTGCCAGCATATGGCTCTCAGTTTGAATAGCTTTACCTCTGACTACGATGTTTCCAGGACTATTTGCTGTATAAATCATATATCACAACATACTCATTACACATACACTCTTCCAAGTGTAAGAGCCCTAGCATGTTCCCATTTTTTTGCAGAAAGTGTGAATGATGCACTGATAAAACAGGGGATTTGCTTTCTGAGCACCTTGCCCAGAGATGTTCTTTCTCCACCTTTATTAATTTTAGGCAACAAAGACGGATGTAGTTTCCTAAGATCTGCAGTTTAGATCACAGAAGTCACTGCTAAAAGCCGTCAGAACAACACTTATTCTAAAGCTGAAGCTGTTTCCATGAACAGGAAAATGCTTTGACATTGTGGAACGCCACTGCAAAATAACTTGAGTGCAGAGCCTTGGATTAGTTTAAATGACATTGCATTTTTACTGTTTACTTTCTATCAGTATACATTTACAATCTCCATTCACTCCTTGAAGGAGGTAGGGCACAATGTGAATTAATCTACCTCTCTTCAAGGTGTTTCACTGCTTCTTATGACAAGTAGATAATGAAGAAGAATTATAAGAGGTTAACCTACAAAGCCTTCTGAAAAATATTTTTCTAGGAATGATTATATTAAAAAATGGTTTGTAAAAGTCAGGAAATAAAGATGATAATACCTGGAAGCTTACTTATCAGCAGAAGAAATAATTGGGAAAGTGGCATGTAGCAATTCACAGGCCAAAACCACAAGGCTCCGTCGTGACCATCCAGTTGGAGCAGCCCCAGCACGCAGGCCAGAGATGCTCCTCCAGGGACCGCGTCCCCGGCTTACTGCTCACTCCAGTAAGATCATTTCTTTCAAAATGCTTCCAGTTTCAGTGTACAGCCTTGCAAGACAGGCAATCTGCCATATCCCTTCACAAATTATTACAAAAATAAATTACTGTCCCTCTCAAAAATATACACTTTCGATTTCACCCAAATGTGTCTAATTCTGTCTTCCCATGAGTGGGCCTGGTTAAGCCTTGGTCTGCTAGATTAAAGAGCCCTTTCCTGTCAGAGGTCTTCTTCTCAAATCGGTGCTTGTGAGTCACCACAGGAGCACAGAACTGGAAGGCACAGCTTGGGCCATCAAATCCTATTTCCTTGCAATTGCTGGCAACCATGTTATGAAGTCCATTTCAAACTCAATCTTAAAACTAATTGCATGCCTTGCCCCCAATAGTCCTCTCAGGAAGCTGTTCCAGAACAGCATTTCTCCCATGGTTAGAAACCATCTAATTTCCAGCCTAAACATATTCGTGCCAATTTATACCCATTTGTTTTTGTGCCAGCACCGTCTGTTATCTCAGGCCATTTTCCTCCTTCCTTGGTGCTCATCTGCTGATGTATTTTGAGAGCGGCCATATGCTCCCCAGCCTTCTTCCGACTTGGCTAAATATGCTCCGGTGTCCTCAGATGGGCTCTTCAGTCCAGAGGTCATCCCTGGAGCCCTGCTCTGCCCCTGCTCCACTCCAAATTTACCTTCCTGGAGCAGGGTGATGAGAAAGGTGCCTGCATTCCCGTGCCTGAACAGCGAACGAGCCAGCTCTGACCCTTCTCCACCTGGAGCAGAGCTCTGCTTCCCTTCCTGAGCCAGGCTGCCAGCCTYGCATGGGACTAGCAAGGGGGGCAACACCCTTGTGCTGCTTGGAGGGTGCACCAACATCTCAAAAAGGGTTTTCTAGTCTAGTATGGGGGAAAAAATGCTCTAATTAGAGTCTTGCCTTTAGTGCATGCTGAGTCAGGCCCTGCTGGCTAGTGCAGGTAAGGGTTCCCAGCTGCCTGCCGTGACTTACTGTCACACGCCGCCTCAGCCAAGAGCTTAGCACGGATCTCAGTGCTGCTGTCCCTTTGGAGATGAGAGCCTCACAGGCACATCCCCCAGGCTGGGACAGGCACTGGTCTCACTGAATGACGGGGGCTAAGAAGAAACTGCATTTGAGGGGAGGCTGCTCCATGGCTGCTCACTACAGAGTTCCTCCACTGTCCTCCAAAGCAGCTGGTCTTGATACCTGCCAAAATTTGGAGAGTGAACTAGATGGACCACTGGTCTAATCCATCCTGGCAATTCCCAGGTTGGGCTGACAGCACCAGCTGGCCTCTCTGGACTGGACACTCACTGAATGTTTGGGAAACACTCGTATTGCTAATTAATATGGATAGAAAGGTGCAGGTATGCAGTGTAAATACCTAAGCCCTTAAAAGCAGAACTGTCAAATAAAGTGTTACACTCCATCAACTCCTATTCCATCTAGTCACTGAACACCACCAGACGCTTGGATAACACTCATATCTGCTCATGGATGCATTTGACATCCATACAGGAAAAACACACAGTCTAGGATGAATAAAAAGAGTCAGAGCCCAGGCAGCAGTCATTTAAGGCTAAACCGCTTGTTTTAAAAGCTTTACAATCTAGCTGTAAAATTTCCTCTGGGCTGGAAGCTGGTGCCCAGGAAGAAATGTTCTCTCTGTTACGTATGGTTTGCCTGCAAATCCTATTAGTCTTCTACGCAGCACATCACAGGAGAAGAGACACTAGAATGTCATATTAGGGCATTTTGGTAAGCACTGTGGCTTAGATGTGTGCTCAATTTAAAAAAAGCCAAAGCATTGTGACTCTTCATTAAATGGTGTCTTTTCTGAGGCTTCTCTCACATTTTCAATGCACTTTCATTCCAGGGTTGTGTGTGTATGTGTGTGTGCGTGGGGGGCGGGGGGGCGGGGGTTTTTGGGGGGGGGGGTTTGGGGGGGGGAGAGGGTCACTATATCACATATGAAAATGGCTCATCCACTGATGACTGATGACTACTTCTAGCCAACATTGCCTTGGGAGCTTTCACACAAACCTGGCACAAGAAAATGGTCCTGAGTCTGCAGGGCTAATGACATTGGTGTGGTATTGGCAAACTCAGCAGACAGCAGTCTTACTGACTCCAGCAGATGCTCATTGGGTTCTCCAAGTTGAAATAAATGTATTTCCATATAAGAGGTTCATCTCTGTAATTATGCACTCAAGATACATCTATACATATTATAACAGTTTTGTGAAATATGGGCTAAGGACATGTATGCAAGCTAAACAGAGCAGTAGAGGGAACCCACACTGGCCAAGGCTTCTGGAGAGCATGAATCTCCCCCCAGTGCTGTAGCATATGCTCCTCTCCACAATGACCCAAACTGCACCTACTCTGGATTTTCATTTCGGGTCCCAATCTGATTGCTAAATTTGCTGGTCATCCTGCCTACAACCTTTCTCTGGGGCTGCCAGGCAGGGGCAGAGTGTTCCTCCCACATTGGCCCCCCGGAGCTCGGGGTGACACCCCCACACCGGCACGGCCACCTGGACACTGCTGTAGCGAGCACAGCCTCCTTTCAGCACCGAGGCATGAGACTGCGAGTGAAGGATGCAAGACTTTTCCTCTGTCAGTTCAAGTTAGCCCCTTAACATTCCCATTACTGTAATGCAGTTGAAAAGGAATCCACTAGTTACAGGAAATGATTTACAGGACACAAGACGCTGCATTTCAGAGGTCTCATGTGTATCATAAAAAATATATTATAACGGAATAATCTCTGTCAGAACTGGAGCTGCACAGAGAGAACACATGCCCAGCTGAGAGCAGCATTGAGCTTTTGTTCATTATGGGAAAAGTCTGTGCTCTTCATCTTATTTGATGAATTTTTTTTTTTCTCAGCACTGGGTATCTAGTTAATATTTGTACTCAATATTTTTTTAAATGTTGCTTTTGCCATGAGATCAAGCACAGCTGGGACTCCAATGGCATGTTCTTCTGAGGTGTTCCCTGCTGAGCTTCACACATTAACAGCAAGGTTTGGAGCAATCCCTGGACTTTCCCTGTAAAATCTAGGCCACAGCTTGTCAGCTGGGGAAGCATGAGGGAGCTCAGCCAGCTCTCTCCCAGCCAGCCCGAGCCCAGGGCACCTCTGCGTGGTGGGACGTACAGCTCCACAGCTTCCCAAAGTGGAGACTAGAGGAGGAATGGATGCTCCCTTCAAAGGCACCATCTCCTGCTCTCTGGCGGGATGAGGTACCTGGCATTCACAGCCACATAGCTCCGAGAAGGCACTCCGCTGGAGCTGCACTTCTCCAATGCTCACTCAGGTGCCCGGCTGCAGCTCTTGTGTATGTGTTAACATGCAGCTTCTCTGAAGTTTTGCCAGGTGTCGGCATGAGGGGACACCTTTGACACTGGAGCTTTCCAAGTAATCTGCAGGATTCAGAGGGTGCTGGTGGTTTTGGGGTAGCAGTTCAGATGCTAAAGGTCAGATTCCTGCTCATTCACCTGTGAGGGCTTTAGTAAATGACCATGTTGCTCAGTTCCCCACTGTACCAAGGTGATCCCAGCACTTCCCCACCAAAGGGGACCACAGCAGTAAGCACACCAAGAGCTGGGAGGTGCCCCATTGCCACAGTGCAGTACTCATGGGGAGAGACTCCCGGGAAACCACAGGATGAAGGGTGGGAGGAGGCTGAGAAAGACACAAAAGCCGTTTCATCCCCTCACAAAACCCTTGCTAAAACCAAAGCTGAGAACTAGAGGTGGGAAGTGCCAAAATGTGGAGCTGGGAAGCGGTGGCGACTGCTCTGGGAAAGAGTGGTGGCTGCTCCAGAAAGGCTGTGAGGAGGGAGGATCTCAGCCCCAGCCTGCTCCACCAAGGCTGGGGACATCGATCCTGGGAGAGCAGTGCATGAGGGTGTCTGTGCAATGCACATGTCCCCCGTGCTGGTGAACCTGTGCCCCTGGCCTTGGGCCTCACCTGCTAGCGCAGCTCCTGGCACCCGAACTATGAGCCCTCCCTTCTCCAAATGCCCATCAGCTCCTCTGCACCAGCAGAGAAGCTGCTGCCTGCCCCTGCCCGCTGGCTGCCATCTCTCCTCAAGCTCGGAGGAGAAAGCAGGCTGTCCTAGGAAACCTCGCTGCATGCCCCCACTCTTCAGAGCACCAGAGCCAGGGGATCCCCAGCTCTCCTGCAGCCTGACACTGCTGGTCTGGAGCAGGAGAGGCCCTTCCACAGAGGACGTGTTTGGGAGCAGCCTTAGGGAGCTGGAGGATGTGGGCAGGAGCCATGGGCTGGAGGAAAGGGGAGCAAGATAGAAAGCACTTTGGGGGGCTGGAGGGGAGTAGCCTGGGGCAAGGGGTCAGGGAGCCCTGGCACCCTGATTTCTGCGGGGAAAAGGCATGTGGAGAAGCAGGCTGCACCTCCGGCTAGCCCTGCCTCCTGCCCCCGAGGGGCCCGCGCCGGGGAGCGCCGGCACGGGGTGGGTGCAGCGCTGGGGAGCCGGGGAGCAGACGGGGGGCCGCGGGAGGGGGGGCCGCTGGGTGCCGTCCCCAGCCCGCCCCAGAGCCAGCAGCGCTGCAGCCAGCCCGGTCCGCGCCCCGGCGAGCGGGGCCCGGCAACC
>NW_020447408.1:553271-577773 GCF_003343035.1 Apteryx rowi | reverse complement strand
AACAGCAGCCGGGAGGAGGCGGCGGGCGCCTGGCTGCGGACGCCGCTGGCCCCCGGCGAGGTGATCACGGCGCAGAGCGGAGCCTTCGAGCGGGACCCGCAGGAGTCGAGCACCACGGACGAGGAGCTGAGCCGCGCCGGCAGCCCGGGCGGCCGCGGCGGCGGCGGCGGCAGCACCACGCCGGACTACGGGGAGAAGCGGCTGCCGCAAGCCCTCATCATCGGGGTAAAGAAGGGGGGGACGCGGGCGCTGCTGGAGGCCATCCGGGCGCACCCCGACGTGCGCGCCGTGGGCACCGAGCCCCACTTCTTCGACAGGAACTACGAGAAGGGGCTGGAGTGGTACAGGTGAGGGCGCGGAGGGGACGGGGAGGGGACGGGACGGGAGGGCAGGGCGGCGGCGCCGGGGGTCCGGGGGCCCCCGGAGGGCGGCGGCGTCGGGGTCCCCGGGGACCGCGGGCTGCGGGCGCTGCGCGGGGCCGCGGCGGGCGCGGAGCCCCGGCGACGGACCGCGCTGCCCGGACAGGCGGGGTGAGCATGTGGGTGACTCGCCTGGCAGCTGTAGCGATTTAAACTGCAGTGTTCTGATGGGGAGCAGGGAATGTGTAAAAACATCCCTT
Source organism: Apteryx rowi (assembly GCF_003343035.1). Classification (NCBI taxonomy): domain Eukaryota; kingdom Metazoa; phylum Chordata; class Aves; order Apterygiformes; family Apterygidae; genus Apteryx; species Apteryx rowi. The sequence continues at coordinate 577,154 of NW_020447408.1, read as the reverse complement.
TTTTACAACTCCCGTGCGCAGAGTGCTTGAGCAGACCATGGCAGTTCGGTTGCACTTGGCGTGACACACATGTAAATAGGTCAGTAATTAATAATTACTGAAGTAAACAAGCTTGCAAGTTCCAGGTGGTGCTGCAGGTTTTGAAGTGAAAAAGGATTCCTTATTTCATACAAGCTGCAGAGTTCATATCACAAATAAGATTTACACTTTTTTCAACAAGTTCCATCCTCGGAAAGTTTTTGCATTGACTAGATGTAATTCTATTTATGAAGCAGTCTCTGCATCTTGTTGCATGGCATAGCATAACATTTTAAGACAATCTTATGCTAAAAGTTCTATTTCTTGAAGAAATACTGAACTACAGCAATTAATTAAGTGCCTTGGCAGTTTAGTAAATCAATGAATTGTGATGGCTCAGGGTTTCAATTTTTTTGTCTTGGGACTAAAAAGAATGCAGTGCATTAGTGTAACTTGCAAATTCTGTAGTTCTTCAGTTTATGGTTAAAACAAACCAATGCTAGTTGCTTTCCAAAAAGAAAATAATTTGTGGTTAAGSCCATAAATTTCTGGCTTTTTGTTTTGCTTCATACAGTAGTTGCTTAGCCATTCTGAAAAATAGGGAAAATATTTATGTCAGGTGCAGCAAGTTAGTTACTGCCTGGATTGTCTGCTCAGTTTTGTAAAAACAGTATGCACTTTCTGTAACGATATTTAAATATGAGCAACACTCACTCTAGGCAGTGTTCAGTAGAAATTGTGGAAGCAAAATCGTCTTAACATTTATTTGGTGTAGCATCTGCTTGGCTTTGTTAAAATGATGAGGGATTTTCTGAGGGACTTGAATAAAGTGGAGATCAGCACCGTGAAAGTACATTTGTCTCTGAGAGTGTTTTGAGTGTGTTGTACCAACCTGCAGAAGGAATGAAGGATTGACTGTGGTTATTTTACTTTATTTATTTATTTATAATATATAATTTCAGACCCAGTAGCTTATTTTACTGAATTTTCCTGCAGGAAAGCTTGCCTTGAAAAATAAGTTTAGAAATTTGTTGGAAGAGGCTAGAGAGTGGCATATGAAAGGTTTGGTTTTATTCAACATAGGCAGAAGATCAAGCACTGAATATGGCAAGCAGCTGCCTTTTCATCTTTAAAGTCAGGCTACAAGGAAAGGGCTAGCGAGTGGGTGTAACTCCTCTCCTGGAGTAAAAGGCGTGCATAGGTTTTTATTTGCAGAATGCATTTTGAATCTTTTCATCCTTGCAGTAGCTCTGTGATTTGTTTAGCAGATTTCTAGCATATGCTGCACTGCTAGAGAGGTAGGAACTGAGAAGATCAGATAAAAGCTGATTTGTGAAGTCCCTGAGCAGAGAGAGGGATGCATTCTCCAGTCATGAGGTGAATAAACTACATCGCTGACTAATTGTTGCTGTGGCCCGATGCATTTGCCCTGGTTGTTTAACCTACAACCGTCTTTGCAGCTGCCTGACCCAAACAGCATTCTTCCCCTTCCTCCTTGCAGAAGTTTTTCGGCCTTGCTGGAGCAGAATAACAGGTCACGCAGCAGTAACTGTCCGGTGCCTCAGCAGGAGCCACAAGTTTCTGCTTGTGCTGTACTGGTACTACGCTGTTGTCGTGGACTAGGAGGCTGGTGTGCTTTGTGCTGTACAAATGCAAAGCAAGAAAAGGGCTTAAAAAAAAAATAAATAAAAGGATTGCCATCCGCATTAGCAGGAATTTCCTCCTGACCCTATCTGAGATTAACTGGCGCAGTGCACTAAGAAGGTTGACTGCTCGCAGCTGTGTCCCGGGCAGAGTGACTGGAGATTTTTCCTAGCCACAGAAATGTCTATCTCTTCTTAACAAAGAAGCAGCTACTGAAGTGTTTGTATCAGCATCTCCTTACAGTGACTTCTCTCACTTGTTTGTATTTTGCATACAATATGCTTCCTTTTAGTACGGCCAAGTTAATTTTTTCTTACGTAGTGGAACGAGGAAACAGCATAGCCTGAGTGTCCCTCGCTTTGTCATTCGTTACTGAGGATACCTTCTCGCAGAGCTGCAGGAAGGGGAGCCTGTGTTCGACTCCAAACTCCGTTAACGCAGCTGAGAGCTGGTCTCAGAGCAGTTTTCCCCATCTGTAAAACAGAGACAACACCTAAGTGCTACCATTTCTTTTGTGTGTGTACCATGCTGCATTATTCATGTCTTTGCTGCCTTGAGGTTAGTCAGCTATAAACACAGTGTCCGGGATCTATATCAGGATAGTATTCAGAAGCTGAAGTTAGTGCAAAATATAGCTTTCTGCATATTGGATGATGCTGTATGTGGAAAGCCTGTTACACCAATTTTCTGCAGTCTGTTCTGTTTTCTTGGTAACCTTTAGGAAAAGCTGTGCTGTTTGTGATTGCTTTAACTCTGCAGTCAAAGTTTGTGTGGAAATTACAGAACTGAAGTCTTCCTACACACATACTGATGCGAACTGGGTTTAAGGCTTGTTTTAGTTGTTTAATGTTATGCTGCCAGAATTGTTTGTGCAATTGTAATTTGTAATTCCATACATTTTAATGTTGGGTTGTCTGAAGGACAAGTTCAATGATGCAGCTTTCCTTGAATTGCACTTAATACCCCAATGTATATTAACTTTTGATACATTTCCTAGGTTTCTTTTTGTCTTAATGCAGAATGTAGTGTTAAAGGGTAAGCGGGAAGTGATTTGTAACCTTTCTTTTTATTAGGAGTTTGGCAGGCGGACGTATTACTTGCATATCTTCAGTTCTCTCCCTTTCTTAAATCAGGGACACTGATACCTGGCAGTAAATATTATCTTCCATGATGAACTTTGCTGACTCCATCCCTTATAATATGCCATAATACGTTGTCCCGCTGCGGGAGCGTCGGGTTCTGGCAGGAGCAGGTGCCTGCGTCTCCTTTGCGAGTTACTGGTGACTCCTCATTGCCCGCTCGCTCCTTCTAAATCACAGCRCTGCCCCTCGCCCCGTGGGAATCACCGCCGACTTCCCAGCAGCGGTGCGCGATGGGCACGTCCCGCGCTGTGAGCCGGGCCCTGGGCGGCGGGAGCCGGCGGCTGGACGTGCAGTGCGCGAGCCTTCCTGAGCAYGCGACGGGGACGGAGGAATCGCGGGAAGACTTCGGAGGTCGCCGTGCACTGAAGCAGTTTAGCTTACGTCTGCAAACGCTCGTTAGCAGCGTGGACGGAAGCGGCACCCAGGATACGCCCCAGGTCTTTGCGTGGGCGTGAGACAACTTTGCGCAAGCATGAGCGGGTTTGGTGGACAGAGGGGTCTGCAGAGCGCCGGCACCGTCTGACCCTCAGCACGTCTGTCCCCTCGCAGGGCCGGGGCCGGGGGCTTGGTGTCCGCCGGCACAGCCGGGAGCGAGGACGGGGAGCAGAGGGACCCGGAGGCTGCAGCAGAGCCGGGGCGCTGCGGTGCTCCCAGCAGCTCGGGGCGACCGCGGCCGTGCCAAAGGAGAAGCGCTTTGGGGCGGTTGTGTGCGGAGAGCGGAGGCTCTCGGCACCTGGGCGGGGAGGGGAAACCTGAACGGATGGTGCTTTAATTGGGTCGTTCTGCTTGCGTGAACGACCGAAATAGTAAACCCTGGCGCTCCAGGTGTCTCCGCAGCTCATGGAGATGAGCGGAGCAGTCGCTGCTCCGAGGCCGTGTGCCAGGCTGCCTGCGGGCTCAGGGAGAGGGGAGAGACGGTTYGGTTTTGACCATTCGCGTTGCCTGGGCTATCCTGACGTCCCATRTGTAGCAGAAAACTGAGGATTCACAGCATTATTTTGAAAACAAATGTGTAGTTTTAATGAGAATCACATGATATCCATAATGCAAAGAGAGTATCTGATAGTGGTGAACCTAAATTTAAGGGTTTAAAATTCACTGATTTGAAGATTATTCCAAAACCTCACTTTGGGAGTTAAGGTATATGCGTATATTCACATTGTTTTCTAGCAAAGACAAAGAGCTTTGCTCCCGTCTCAGTGCAGCCTTCGCCAAGAAGCCGTTGCAATGCCTCTGCAGTTAGACCCCGTCCCAGGCCTCCACGCATTACTCCCTATTCCAGGGCTCGGCGTCCCGCGTGGAGCAGCCCCGCTGAAGGAGCAGTCGCCACGGCACGCGCTGGGAAGGTTTGCACGTCCGATGCTGTTCTCACCGCCTGTCTGGTTTTTTGGAGCGTGCTCCATAGCCGTCAGGCCTGCACGTTACCCTGTGAGCTGCTGCCATCGCACAGACGATGGCTGGTACCGCGGCAGGGAGCCCTTCTCCGGCCGTGCACGTGCGCTCGGGACGGTGCTTCCCGGCAGCGGTGGCCGCGGCGGAGGAGCCAGAGCGCTCGGCCCCATCCCGGCGGACGCCGAAGCCGCCCGTGATTGGCAGCGGCGGTTGTCGCCGGAGCAGACGCCGCTCCTGCAGGATGCGGCGGTGCTGCCCGGAGCGGGAGGGCAGAGGGGGCCGCGCGGGCGCGAGGCGACCGCGGTGCTGCTCTGCAGAAAGCCTTCCCGGCACGCCGCGTCCTCCGCGCTTCCGGTGGGTTGGGAAGGTGTATTGATTTTTCTGGGACCTGCTGTGAGTCGGCTTTTGCTGGAAGGCAGTGACTCAGCTGCCCTCCCGCTTCTGTGGATCCGATATATTGGGATTAATCTGGGCTGTGGGTTGTGCAAGTATTTCCTTGCAACAATAGCTCTGTCAGTACTGCGTCCCCTTCCCCAAACCCGGAGGTCTGGGTTGGGTCTTACGCTGGCGCTGTTTTCTAGCCCAAATATTCAGCGCATCCATGCAAAGCAAAGACGCGTGTGCAGCACAGACCGTCTGCTAACGCCAGGTGCAGCTCAATAAAATCGCCGCGAGGTCCGTCGTGGGCCTGGGCTGCGGGCTCTGAGCAGGGACCGGGCTCCGTTGGTCGCTCCCTGTGTTTCGCTCCTCCGGGGGCTGCAGAGATGAAGCCTCCTGCAGACGGCTCCGGCATCGGGGCCGGATGCTCTCCCGGACCCAGAGCCGCCAGCACAAATCCAGCACGTGTCCGGGCTCGGGGGCCTCCCTGCTCTCCCCTGCTCGCTGCCTGCCAGGCCAGGGATGTCCCCCCCCTCCCCGCCCTTGTCCGCCGGCAGGTTTGCTCCATTTCAGACGAAGGGATGGGATGCAGGAGTGAATCAGGCCTCTCTGCGGTGTTTTATCGCTGGGTGATGGCCAACCACAGGCTGTGCAATGGCAGTGATGAGAGATGCAGCACGTTGGGCACCCGGAGCCTCTCCGTGCCGGGCTCGTCCTCCCTCGCAAGGGGAGTGAAGCAGTGCAGTGCCGGGGCTGCATCCTGGCGGTGCTGCCAGGGCCGCGTCCCGGCATCGTGGCTCGCTCCGCTCCCCATGCGGCGCGCGCTGGCCTCGGCACCCGCGAGCAGGAGCAGCCCGGCAGTTCCTAGCAAAGTCGCCTATGAGAATTACGACCCCGCRGCTGGGAGAAACGGCTAAGCGAGGCGGATGCGCTTCCTCTAATGCCCTCTGAGCATCCCTCGGAGCGCTCAGGGAGCAGTAATACATTGCCAGGCCTGAAGCCATCTAACTATCGCACTGTATTTTCGAGAACACGCTTTCTCTTGGATTTTGCTCAATAATCCATTTAAGTAAATGCTAGAGTGCTTTGCTTCTAATGGTTTAAGTGTTATTTGTAGTGTCAAAGTTTGTGAGCTTAGCTTTTTGTGTGAACGCAGTGTCACGTCAAGCATGCAGACACCATAGAGAATCCAAACATAGGCCTGGGGAAAAGCAGCCCCCTTGGAGAAGGGGAAGGCAGGGAGTCAGCTGGTTGCGTTCATGGTTTAAATGATGCCTCTGACCTCTGTTCGCTTTTTGGTTTAGTGAGGCTTGTTCCACTTTGTTAGGAGCACAGACCAGCTCAGAAGCAACAACAGGTTTTCAAAGAAAGTTATGGACAAAAGCCTTTGATTTTCAAAGTGAAAATTCCAGTACAAATTGGTGGCACCTTGTATTGAGAGAGGTTTGAATCTTTTGCTTTTCATGGGTTTCTTCTACCTCTAGTTGTCATGGGGACTTCTTTTCCCTGAGTTATTATATCATGCACTTCAGCAGAAATTTTATTGCTTTGGGGGCTGGAGAGGCTCACGTGGGACATTTCTCACTGCTCGTGATGTAATACACAGAGGTAATTTCTTTCAAATGATTTTTGCTTGAAGTGGTTTCAATGAATTGAGAAGGATAAGAGTATGAATGAATGGCTGAAATTTTAGTACGGAGTTCAGGTAAGGAACATACASTATCAAACTTTCCAGAGCATTAAGTGTGGATATTATAATTTCACCATGGTATGTAAATAGGCAGCAGTCCATTTTATCCTTTTATTCACTTTTTTGAAAGTATTATTTAGGATCTGAAGTGGTTCAAATTGGTTTCCAGTCCTTCTAAAAAGTTTAACATAAAACCCTAAATTATAAGAGCGTTTTCAACCACAGTGAGAAATCACCGTTTGGGCCAAAGTGGCGGGGTGGGCCACGGGAGGCGGGAGCTGCGGCAGAACCGGAGCCGCGGCTGCGGGGGGTGGCCAAGGCCGGTTTCCCACACGTGCCGCGCTCCCGCTGAACTCGGGGGCTGCTTGCGTGCAGAAAACGCAGCGCTGGTCTGTGCAGATTTGGCGCCTTAGTCTGCAGGACCCTCGCGGTGCGGGTTTCCTCTGTGTGTTTCTGAAAATTCGGCACCTCCAGCAATAAATTGCGATATTTGAGTGGCGTCTCCAAGCCGGCCTGGCGGCTCTCCGGAGCGATTCCGTGGGGAACGCCGGGCGCGATGGGAGAGCGTGGCCGGGGCCGCCCGCCCGGCTCCTCCTGGTGCCGCGGTCTCGCTCCTGAGCCGGGCCGCTCGCCCCGTATTTTATTCCCGTGCAGGTCTGTGTTCTGAGACTCGTTTATTTATTTAGGTAGCTGCTGTTTCTGAGCTGAAGGAGAATATTTAAAAAGCAAACCATTTGAAGGCTGTGGAAGGGACTCATATTCATGAAAAAAAAATACCTGTTCTTTCAAATCTCCCATTTTCATCCCCAGAGTCAACACACCAATTTAGTAAATGTTGCAAGGCACACTATTTTCCCCCTTGTCATATTATACATCCAAGCATCAAGGATGGATCATAAACTTGCTCTTTATGGCTTTAACATTTCAATTGCTAGTCACATTTTATGTAAATGAAGGTATTTACCTTGACAAGCTCTCCTGTGAAGTACAGTACTTCTTTAAAGAATTTATTTGGCAATATAAACAGGCCAAACGCTGAGGGTGGATGAAAAATTCACAATTGATTTTACAGCTAAGTGATGTAGAATCCTCCCAAAATATGCTGGCGGTTGTCTGGTCCGATCTCATCAGCACCATGGAGAAACTGAGGAAGGGAGACTCGGAGGGAAGCAGAAATAGTAAAGGGACATCAGTGAAAGCCATGAACCTACTAAACAGGACTTGACTTTGGATAAAAATAACTCCAGCTGACAGACTTTATTTTGTGTTACAGAGATTGCTGTAACACATTTCAAGCTAAAATCTGATTTCCGCTCCCACCGGAGCCGGTCTGGAGTGGCCTTGGCCCCTTCCTTTATTAGCGGATAATGGTTTTGGGTCTGAGTAGGGGCAACGTTGCTCTGGTTCCTGAATTCATAGCTCTGCTTTGTTTTAGACCGTGTGTCCTTTCATTTTGCACTGAGATGGGTACCGTAATATGATGCGCTTTCTATTAGTGTTCGTCCACATCTGCAAATAACTTTATTTCATCCTCAGCGCTGCCTTTTCTGTATTTGTTCTTGATGGACATTCATATAATTAAGGTGAGCCGGTGAGGATGCTCGTGGGAAGCCGATGTCAGAGGCAGAAGCGGCTGTTGCGCTTGGACACGGTAGCTGGCGGCGCAAGCGGCGGTCGCCCAGTCTAGGAAAAGACAAAGCTATACGATTTGTGCAACGCCAGCGTGGGGCAGCAGCAGCTCCAGAGCGACCCAGGCGCCTTCGGCACCACTGGAGCGCTCCACGCTTGGGACCTGCTGCCGAGCAAGTGGACGCGCCAGGAGGAGTCATCACCTGGATGGCCTGTGGGTAACAGGGACTTCGTTATTTGGCCAAGTTATTAATTATGAATTTCCCAGCTCCAGTCCCGCTCGTTTGAAAACAAACCAGCCCTTTTGCATCCGAAGTGCTGGCTGACGAAAGCCCTTTGCAGACCGTGGATCCGAAGCGGTTGCTCTTGGAGGTTTTCCGTTGGCTGCTGCTTCATCCCCCTCAGTCCTGCCCCGTGCACGTGGGCATCGGTTGCGCTGCCGCTCGGCGGCGCCGTCGGCRCTCTGCCCTCGGGCTCGTTTCTCGGCCGTGCGCGCGAGCTCAGTTCACGCCGTCCGTCAGCCGGCACCACCGCTCTCCGCAGCCGGGACGCGGGGCCCTGCGGAGCCGTGGGCTGTGCCGTGGGGACGGGGCACCCTGGGGAAGGACGCTGCCTCTCTTAGCTGAGCCATTAGAAACACGCAAAGGAAGGAAAACTGCTGAAGTTCCCGGCAGGCGCGAGTCTGAGCGTCTCCGGGGCAGCGTGCTGGGGACGGTCCGTTGGGGCGAGCCGGCTGCTGGCGGAAGCTGAGGCGAGGAGGAGAAGGGACCGTGGTGCCGGCGCTGGGGACCGGCCCGGGCCAGCGACGGAGAGGAGGTGCTTGGCAGCGCTCCTGCTTGCCGGGCTCTGCTAACGGGTACCAAAGCAAACCCAGAGCAGCCCAAGGTGCCTGGGCTCCGCTGCGGCTGCACTGGGCCGCGTATTCCCGCCCCGCCGGAGGTGGGAGCCGGGGGACGCAGGCTCCAGCCGTGCCGTTAGCGACGGTCGTTTCCTGCTGCATCCCGRCTCCGGGATGCGCCGCTCGCAGTGCTGCGGAGCGCCTTTCCCGAGCTCTGCTCCTCGCCCGCTCCATCACAGCCCTGAACCCRACCTTGCTCCCAGAGCCTTTCAAAGGTGCGGGGAGGAGGAGGGATGCGGGCACCCTTGGGGACGTGGCGTTTTCGGGTGCAAACTCTGCCGTGCGTGCCGTCCTGACTGCATGGGGACTTGCACGTCCCTGTTCTTGCCGGAGCCCCACGGAGCTCCCTGCCACGGGGGCAGGTCGTGCCCGGTGCGGCGAGCGCCGGCGCTGGGCGGCACAGACCTGCCACTCCTTAGCCGGGGCAGAGCGCCCGGCGTTGCCCCTTCCCAAAGGAAGATCTGGGACTTGCTCCTTCCCGCAGCTGCTGTTGGGGCTGCTTTTCCCAGCTGCCGGCTTCGTGTCCGTGCTGCTGGGTGTGCTGCACATGCCTAGATCAAGAACGATAAAGGTTCCTTACTCGGCTCAAAATCCTCTAGAAACCTGGAAGAAATCAAAGCACTGTGGAAAAATGCCTGAGGCAATAACTTCATTGGTAAACTAACGTGTCAAGCTGAGAATTTCTAAGACCCAGCAAATCATAATGCAATTTCCTATGCAAAAAGGGTTTATYTCTATCTAAATATTATTCTGCATCGTTACTCATTGTGGGGAAGCTATTGCTCTCCTAGGTTAACTGATTGAACTTGGGAACTCAAGCTGCAAGCTTATCGCATTGACGGTAGCTTGACTTTTATTGCTCCTAAATTGTAGTGATATTGTTAGATACGGGTAAATTAGAAAATATTAAAGTTTTATACTACTATAGAATTAAAAAGATTAGAAGAGGCATTTCTGCRATCTAGTCCACCATGAAATTGGAATCTGTTTGGTATGTAAAATGTGTATTACAAATAGCCTAATAATTAATGACAAAAGAAGGGCTGGGACGGATTGAAGGCTCAGACTACTCTGGATTTCTTGAGGCTGGAATGGCAGCAGGGGAAATGCGTTATTAGATCATTACATCTTTTCTGCTAGAGCCACTGCTGGTAAAGCTACTCAAGGTGTTTTGTAATTACCCTGTTCCCGCGTAATATTCTGAAACGCTCTCATCTTGGGATGTGGTTGTCTCTATGGGAGACCATCCATGTCCGTGCCAAAGACTGGTTAATTTGGAGAATCTGAAAAGAAATTCTTCAGCCGTTTTTTCAAGGTAGGCAATGGTGAAAAGATTGCTTTCCCCTGGCGAGAGTGTTTAAGGATCTCGCTGACGAATGACAAATGGTGGCGGATGTCTGCCGGGGCCGGGTCCTCGTCCTCATCCTCGTCCTCCCGGGCAGCCGGCGTGGTGCTTCCCGACGTGGCTCTGCAAGACCCCTGCGAGGGCAGAGTGCGTCGCAGCCTGGTGGGAGCACGAAATCCCTTGCTGTGCCCAGAGGCCGAGGATTTGGCATGCTCAAGCCGTAAACAGATTGGCGGGGGAGAGTGGGGTTTGGGKTTTTTTTTGTTTGTTTGTTTTTAAAGTAAATCGAAGTACAAAAGCCTGTTGGCTGTGCGCTTGGGATGCAGACCCGGTGCCTGCGGTGCAGTGGTGCCAGGGGAGTGCTGCCCGGCCCTCCGCAATATACGTTGCATTTCCGATGCAGTTGTTCTGCAACGCCCACTCGCGCTTTGGTACCCGTCGTTTTATACGTCCGTGCCTCTGTGCTTAAACGTACAGTGCAGGATATGTAGTTCCTTCTTCATTAACAGGATTTATATCCCTGGTGTTTCTTGCTGAATGACTTAGTGTTATAATAAAGAGCACRCATGCCGCCTTAATTAAAATGCAAAACCCCTGCATTAATGTATACGTCGCCACTGAAAATGAAGGGTCAGTGATGGCAGCAAGTGTAAAAGCTTGTGGCAGGTTTAACTGGCTGTGCCTGGAACGGAAGGTGATTTGGGATTAACTGCCCCTTGCTCGGCAGCCCCGGCAGCCGGGTCGCGGCACCGCAGCCCCTGGGGCACCTGCAGCTGAGCGCGCGGCGCTTCCCGGCGCTCATCCAGGCACCGACTTGACCGCGGGGCSGATGCAGCCCGTGCCGGAGTCCGACCCTGGCCCGGCCTCACTGCGCGCTCGGCTGCAGGCAAAACCGGCCCCCAGCCTGCAGCGCTGGCTCTTGAGCTGAGCCGCCTTACCGGGGCAGTGCAAAGCAGAGAATTTGTTCCATAATATTACTTAAAAATATATATTGTAAATGCAGGTGTTCCACACTTTCTGTCTTGGAGCGCTGTGGATGCATCTTGGCCTGTGGCAGCGCTATCAGTTATGAAGATATTTTGCATTCAAGGATTTGCAGTTTGCAGGCCCATGAATATTCAGGTTCCCACTCGCCCTTTCTGTCTGCACTCCACCTATCCTTTCCTTCTCCCCCTTTTTTTCCCACCAGATTCAATTAGTTCTATTTGCTGCTTTAGCAATAAAACAATTCCCTGTGTGGCATTAAAATGAGTTTCTTTCATTTGGCTTCTTGTTATACTTTAAAAACTCCGGAGGGGGGGTTGCTTGCTGTCTGCCCCACCTTGCCGGGCGAGGGCTGCCGGGCAGGAGAGGACACTGCATGTACTTGGGGCAGCATTAAGAATTAATGAAGGGCGTCTGCTCGCGCGGAGGCGCAGGATCCCCGTTTAGAAGCTACGGGTAAAATCAGCCCAATCCTGGAGACTTTCAATGTGACTTTGGCGCAAAGGTCGCTTAAAGAGGCTCGGAAACGCTGGTCTTTCCGAAACGTTGGAGGAGCCAATCCTGCTCGGTTCCCGAGCCCGCGGACCCTTTGCATCCCCCGCCGGTAGCGCAGCGCGGAGCCTGAGCCCGGACCGGCGCCAGCCAAGGCACAGCTCCCTCTGGGCCGGAGCACCGGTTTGAGTGCAACCCGTAGCCCACCGAAACGGCGTTGGGCAGCGGGTGGGCGCTGGGGCCGTCGAGGGTCCCGATCGTCCTTGCTCCCGCGCGCGGCGCGCACGCGGCTGGGGGGGCGAGCCAGACGCTGCGGCGTGGGCAGCGATTTTGCCGGCTGCCGGGGCTCTCGGAGCGGTCTGCGCCCGGAGCGCCCGTCCAGGGGCCGAGCTGCCTCGGGCAGCTGCGTAGCGCTAACAGACCCATAAATCATTCCTGTTTCACACTGTTCTAAACACAAATCGTGTTAGTTACCACCCTGAAGAGTGTCTAAGTAGAGAAAGGAGAAAGGCGAGGTAGAAAGAGGAAACTAGATTTAAATCTAATTGCTTTTTCGTGTGTGTTTCACTGCCGTTTGGCTGGGACACAACGGCATTCAGCAGAGACGGAGATTAGACCCTGCGCCGGGGGAGCCGCGCGGCTCCGAACCTCCCTCGCCTGCTCCGTCCCGACCGCGAGCGGCGCGCGCCGGCATTAAGGATGGATGAAAGGAGACGTGGCTTTGTGTATTCAATTTTTTTTAAAAATGACTTTTCTTCTGCTTTCTGCGACGAGGGTAGTTTAAAACAGAGGTACTGGCTCCAATTCCTTTTTCATTACGAGATTAAATCTAGAACCAAATGAGAATTTCCAGGCCCGCCGGAGTGCTGGGAATAGCTGCTGCGACCTAAGTGAATGTAACTAGTGCTGAAATTTTCAGAGAAAGAGGTTTGCGCTTTCCCTCTCCCCAAGACTTATGCCTCACCACGGAAAACGTCTGAGCTGTTCTGTAATGGAAAGCAGAGTGACTAATTATGCCCGCTCTCTTCAGAGGTAACGATGAAATCGGAGGCCGGGGCTGGCGGTGCTTCGGCAGGTCGCGGTGAAACCTCTGCTGYGGGTTTCAGCTGATACGATGGGTTTTTAACAGCAAGTTCTGACTAACAAAGTAAAGAAGCTTAAAAAGAAAATATGGCTATTCGGGATGGAAAACCATTTTAAAAGGAAGAAAAATTGGAGTGTACAGCAGGATAAGCAGGGCTGCAAAGTTAAGTAATTAATCACACTGGCTGTAACTTGGAAAGGAAATAAACGTGATAAAAGGATTTGTCTGAGTAGATTACAGACAAATTAGAAAAAAAGAAGGAAGGGTCATCACTGACTTGGGAATTGTGCTCTTTAGAAATCTTCAATCATTCTCACAATCAATTCTGCATTTCCTTAATAGCAGTGTGAAACATGGCTCCCTCCGCATCGTCTTAGATTAACCGCTAACTGCAAACCATACATTAAATGAAGTATTGAATATTTGTCTCTCAACAATACACTTGGAAGTTGTTTATTTCCCTACTAGGTCTTCTGCGATGCGTTTTGGTACTGTACCTAAATTGTAAAATACATRCTTGCAATATCCGCACTCGATATCCTCCCGAAGCCTTGCTCCGAAAGCAGCCGCGCGGAGGACCCACAATTACAGGGAGGTTTTTCTCGCGAACTGRTTGTTTGTTTCTGGAGACAATTACACTGGCTTTATTATACAATGTATGTTTCTCTGCAACAAACAGTCTGCTTTATGGGTTTTCTTAGTAAAATACCAAGTCACTATTCTCACTAATATGATTCAATTGTATTGTGTTATCTGACCTTTAAGGAACTTGCAATCTATAATAACATGGCTCTACAGCATATCCGCTAGTAAAAAGCCTTGGCTTCTGGGAAATTCGGTCTACAAATAAATGGAGCCGGGTGCAAAAGGAACATTAAGGCCTTTTAACCCCTCTGCTCCGGACCTTGCGCGTGGGGTGGTTTGGGCGCTGCCGTGCCRAGGGTGCCGCAGGGGTTCGTGTGCGCGGTGGACGTGGCCCCGGGAGCGCRGCACGGGAACGTCCTGAGGGCGGCGGGGTCTGCGCTCAGCCGCCTCCGGGCAGGATACTCCGGTGCCGGGATGCTCCGGTATCCCTGCCCGCCGCGAAGCCTGTGCAAAACACTTGGCAGCGGAGCGGAGCAGGCTGCGCGCTGCTGCGTTCACACGCGGCGGCACGGAAATGATTAACGCCGGTAGTCATCCCCGTCCGCCTGCCCACGCGCGTCTGCTCGCAGCCGCGGGAGCCCGCGCGGCACCGGCGCGGACGGAGAAGTGCGCAGGGATCCCGGCACGCCGGCGCCCCGGGGCCCGACGCCGCCTGGCAGCAGGCGACGGGCAGAGCCGGGCGGCTCGCCGGGGCCGTGACAGCGCGGCACCAGTCCCGCTCCGGAGCAGGGTCACTGGTGTCCGGCTGGGGCTGGTCCCGCAGCCCGGGCAGCTGTGCGGTGCCGCATCGGGAGGTTTCCTCTGGCGCCCGGGCGCTTGCGAAGCAGCCGCCGTCCCTCGCTGCACCCGCGGCGCAGGTGCTTTTCAGTCAGCTCAGCACCTGCGAGGAGCAGCCACGGCCACGGCGCAGGCAGGTCTAGGAGCAGCGCAGACGGGGCAATCCCTGCTTCTGGGTAAAACAGCCCGGTCTCATCGGAAGATGGGCGCACCGCCCATCAACTCGTGCCGCCAGTCCTCTGTGCCTCTCCCAGTGCAGCCAAGGGGCCCTAGACACCGTGGTCTGCGTGGGATGTGACGCTCTAGGGGAGGCCAGCTGTGCAATTCCTGGGGCGACGCCACGGAGATGCGATTCCCAGCGTGATGCCAGAGCAGTGCAATTCCCAGCATGACACTATGGAGGTGCAATTCCCGGTGTGACACCAGGGTGGTGCAATTCCTGGTGTGATGCTGGGGTAGTGCAATTCCCRGCATGACACTATGGAGGTGCAATTCCTGGTGTGRCACCGGAGCGGTGCAATTCCCGGGGTGACGCTACGCTCCCAGGCGCGGCTCTGCCTCGGCATCTCTCCATCCCGTCTCCTCTCTCGGGGGAGCAACGGCGGCAGCGTTGTCCGTGGCGCTGTCTCTGTGGATGTGCTTCCAGACCACAAATCGGTCTCTAATCGCTCTGATTGCCTCTGTCCTCTCTCCACGGCAGTAATGCTTCTCCTAAGATGTATTTGAGTGATTTTATTTAGATAAGTGAAAGATGGGGGATATTCAGGGATCTTTTAGTCCCAGGAAATTGGCAAGAAACTGGGAACTGTTAACAGAGAAAGAAATACCTCCAAAGTTTTAATGATTATTTTCTTAGAAGCTAGAGGACAGCCTGTGCCTAGCTCTAGTTTCTTTTTTTTAAAGAAAGTTTTCTCAGCCCACTGCATGGACTTTCGGTACAGATCTTTGTGAAACAACTTTTCCACTGAGGGGCAAGAGATCAGAGAATCGCTCCGTTTAATGCTCGAGTGTGCGTGAACTTTCAGGGGTGTTATTTGAGGCTCTACTAACCTTGCTAAAGGTCACCTTTTGATCCCAGCAAATACCCTCTTTACCTGGAGATAAGATTTAAAAATGAAAGAGGAAAAAAAAAAAGAGCTTAAGAAAGAAGGAGAACCTGGCAGCTCACTGGCTGGCACAGTGTAGCCGCTCCTGGCTTAACGCGGAGGGGATCAAAGCAAGCTCGAACAACGGGGAATCGCGCTGTGGAGTGGGGGAGCCCGAGCGGCGCGGGAACAGGGCAACGGGGCATCCCGCGGGACTGAGGGCCATGGGGTGAACGGCGCAGCCCCACTGCTGCAGGAACGCGGTGACAGGCGTCCCACAGGACCAAGGATGACTGGGTGCACGGCGCAGCCCCAGCAGCGCGGGAATGGGGTGACAGGGCATCCCACAGGACCAAGGATGACTGGGTGCACGGCACAGCCCCAGCAGCGTGGGAACAGAGCAATGAGGCATCCTGCAGGACCAAGCATGGCAGGGTGCACGGCACAGCCCAAGCAGCACGGGAACAGGGCGACAGGGCATCCTGCAGGACCAAGGATGATGGGGTGCACGGCACAGCCCCAGCAGCGTGGGAACAGAGCAATGAGGCATCCTGCAGGACCAAGCATGGCAGGGTGCACGGCACAGCCCAAGCAGCACGGGAACAGGGCGACAGGGCATCCTGCAGGACCAAGGATGATGGGGTGCACGGCGCAGCCCCAGCAGCGTGGGAACAGAGCAATGAGGCATCCTGCAGGACCAAGCATGGCAGGGTGCATGGYGCAGCCCCAGCAGCACGGGAACAGGGCGACAGGGCATCCTGCAGGACCAAGCATGGCGGGGTGCATGGCACAGCCCCAGCAGCGTGGGAACAGGGCGACAGGGCATCCTGCAGGACCAAGGATGATGGGGTGCACGGCACAGCCCCAGCAGCACAGGAACGGGGTGATGGGGTGTCCTGCAGCCCCAGGACTGACGGGGTGCACGGCACAGCCCGAGCGGCACGGGAATGGGGCAACAGGGCACGCGGCGGCAGCGCGGTCCCCGCACGGCCGGTGCCCGGCCCTGCCCAGGCCAGCTGCATTTCAGCATTGCTTAGGTGTGGAGACGCTGTCTAGCAAAGCGGCAGAGGAGCAAGGTCACCCCTGGGGTCAATAAATAATACATGACAATTAATCTTGGAAACCTGCTGCTTGGGGAGCGAGAAGAGGACACTGCGGAGCTCCTGGGCCCGGATCTCCAGGGCTGGCGCTTTGGCGCTCGGCCAGCCCGGGCAGGTCGCTGCGAAAGGAGCCGTGCTGGGATCCCGCCTCGGAGGAGAGGCGCGGAGCGAGCCCGGTGCACTGCCAGCGCCCTCGCCCACCCCTCTGGCGAGCCTGACCGCGGGAGCCGCGCGGCCGTCGCAGCAGCGGAGCCCTTCCGCGACAGTATTTTTCAGCAATTGTGTGCCTTTCACAATCAATTCCCATTTGAGATGTTTTAAAATGTATAACTGTCTCCTTGAGACTATGGTGTTCAGCAGGTGGTAACACTCAAAGCTTTTTTTTTTAATCTGTAGTAAGGATTTACAAAGGAAACCTTAACTTTTAGATTGATTTTTAAATAAGCATATATTTAGTTGTTAGTGCTTGAAGTACATATTGGATTATATTCTTCTGCAAACAGAATATTCTAATTGATCTGCTAATAAATAATGAAAGCCAACCCTGCTACGTATAATTCAAGGTTACTCTGCATTTGTGCCAGCAGCACTGGGGAGTTTTTTAAAAGGAAAAAAACCCCAGTGCCGATGTGAGGAGGAGGCTCAATGCTGAGCTTTTCCTACAATTTCTTTTTGCTATTTTCTGAAATGCAATTAGCAAGTGTCAGCGTTTGCGACCCTCGTGTACACGTAAAGCTCAGCTGAAAGCCATTCCGCCGTTGGGCGGATCCGGCGAGGGAAGAAGGGAGGGAGGTCGAGCCGGCGGCTCCACGCGGCTGCGGCCCCGGGCAGCAGTTCGGACACTCCGTGGCCGGACCCGCCGTGTCTGGAGCGCAGCTTCGGCGTTTGCCAATAACTGTGGACAGTCCGCCGAAGTGGCCTGCACTGTGCCCGCTCTGCCATGCCTTGCTGAGCGCTGTGGCACCGGCGGCTGCAGGCAGCGTCCGCCAGGGACGGGTCTGGGTCCAGGTCTGGGTTTGAGCGGATAAGTCCAGGGCTGGGACCGCGGGGTTCCCCCTGTCCGCGGCGGCGCATGGCACACCGCACATGCTGCACTGCCAGAGCCCGGTGCCCCGGCACGGAGCAGACGTCCTCCGTCATCTCGTGCATCCCGCCCCCAGCGTTTTGCTGGCAAACCCGCCGAGCGCCCTGCGCGTTGGCTCAGCAGAGCCCGCGGCTGGCCGGCACCAAAAGGCTGCGCGGAGCGTCACGACTCGGGAGCCGGGTTATTGCCGCTCGCAGATGTTGTGCACGTTCTCAGTGCGCAGAGCGGGCATTAATCACTCACTGACACTGCAATTACCATACAGGATAGGGCATTTATTTGGCATTTAACATGTAATTAGAGGAAATGACAATTTCTCCCCCCCGCCCGCACAAGGAAGTGCAAATTGCAAATGGCTGAATTTGGACCCGGCGAGCGTATGCAACCCGGCTGYGGCGGCTTTGCCCCAGGACACAGGGCTTTTCCCGGCTGAGGGGAAGCCTGTTGTTGGAGCCGACGTTCRCGGTCATCCCGGGTCTGCGCAAACTCCTCCCGCCCGCTGGAGCGGCGCAGCGAGCGGAGCCGGGCGCGGAGCATCGCGTCTCGCGAGCGGTCCTTGCGGGGCTGGGTCTCGGGGCAGGCGTCCTGCTCTCTGACGGCGACCGTGGGTGGGGGCCTGCGGCAGAGCAGGACGGGGCAGGGCAAGCACACGTGGCGTTTCTCCTAACGATCTCCAAACATCCCCAGCTCCAGGACGAGGATGGGCCGGCTGGGGACGTTGTGCCAGCTCTGTGCCGCTGCTATCCTCCGCTTCCCTGCTGGAGGCAGGACAGATCCCGAGGGATGGGCGGCCATCCCAGCCTGCCGGCTGGGCAGCGCTGGGGGCATCAGCGATGCAGTCGGCTGCATCCGCTTCCACCCCTTTGCAGCCAACAAAACTCTCCATTTTTGAGCAAAATCCTTTCCGCCGTGTGGCTCTGTTCCCCGCTGGCGGGAGGCAGCGAGCTGGGGCTGGGCACGGTGGCTGTGACCCTCTTGCTGCTGCGCTGCTGCCCCTTGCAAGACGCCGGTCTGCAGAGCCGAGCGGGCCGAGGCCCGACCAGCACAGCAACTCGGAAGAGAGGAGCGGGTTGGTGGCATCCCTTTTCCTGGGGCAGCTGGCAGCCGCTCTCCCCACCAGCCGCAGTGGTGACACGATCAGCCAGCAAAGGCAGCAGGGTATCGGAGAGCTGCTGACACCTCATGGGAAACTCGCTTGAAAAACGTTTTATTTAGGTGCATGTCTGAATTTTTCTGTTTATCTCCACCGTGCTCCACACTGCAGAAAACACTGCCTGGAAAACAGGCTCCCTGTTGGGTGGAGATCCACGACTCCTAGCGCGAAGYGCACGGGGGCTCAGAGCCAAGCGGGTTGGGGCGCCCGGCACCCAAACGCCGTCTCCCGCCTCGGCAAGGGTGCCGCCTGCGGTGAGCGCAGTGCAACGGCCGCGCGTGGCCCCGCCGGCTGCTCGGGACGGGCACAACGCGCAGGGGCGAGCAGGCACCGGGGGCACGGTGCCGAGGTGCTGCCCTGCCCTGGGCAYGACACGGGGCTGCAGCTGGCGCCTATTGGTTAGCAAAACTATCCCTGACGGTTTTGCCTTAATGTTTGTTCCAGAAAGCCGTGATGGATATGGATGCGAGTGTGCAGGGAGCTGGGACGGGTAATTAGCGGAGCCTGGGGATGGCAGTAATCGCCCCCGGGGAGGCAGCGGGCTCGTGGGCGCCGCGAAATGCTGCAGGTTTGGTGTGCTGCTGCGCTGGTGCATCCCGGAGCCACGGCTACCGGCTTCCCCGCTCCATGGACCTGATGGTAGCTGCCGCACAGGCGTGTCGTGCGAGTCTGAGTTAATTAGGGCTCGTAAAGCCCTCTGCATCCTCGGAGGAGAGCAAAGGATCGTAGCTGCTGGTATGATTTGCGAGGCAATGCAATTAGTTTAATTTCGGGAAGTTCCCAGCTCCCGCGCCGTTCCCATCCGCGTGCCGCTCTGTGCACGCTCCTTCGCGGGAGACAACTCGCACCGTCTGCCAGAAAGGAGCCGGCATCGGTCTGCCTCTGTTTCTCGTGACCGTCTCCCCTCCCTGCCTGTCCCCCGGGTCCTGAATCATCCCCAGCGGTCGCCCTTTYGCCCCACTAACGGCCTGACGTCATCATGCCCTGTGGCTCCGGTCGCAGCCGCCGCCAGTGACATCATGGGCAGATGCAGAGTAAAAGTCATCCCGTTTGCGCGAGCGCCAGCTCTGGGGACACCAGTCCCTCCTCCGAGTGCAGCRGGGTCTTGCTGGCGCCCTGTGCTAGAGCCGGAGCTCCCGGGAGCGCGGCCGAAGCGTGCGGGACCGATCTAGCCTCTGGCCGGGGCATGGTCTCCGTTTTGCCGCCCTGCCGCTGGCCGGCCCGTGCAGGCTGCGCCTCGGGTGGCTCCGAGCCCTTTGCAGGGCTGAAGTGCTCCTGCGTCCCGAAGACSGGGGAAACCGGAGCGCCCTGTGCCAGCAAGCGGAGACGTGTCTGCTTGGCGCACCGTCACCTTGACACAGTCTGGTGGAAGCTGCAGGACGTGTCACACGCGGGTCTTGGCTGCCGCTGGACAGCCTGAGCYGGGCGCAAGGCTGCCACCGGTGGGTCGCGAGAGCTGCTGCGCGCCTGCCTCGGCAGAAGTGCCGTTGGGCTTAAGGAACACGTGAAACAGCGTCGCGGGGACGGAGCAGCGGGCAGGCCTTGCTGGAGAAGGAGGACGGCAGCCCGGGGCGCCGCCGGCTGCAGCCTGGCCCCRYCGCACGCATCTGTAGCGCGAGGTCRGCGGGGCTCCCGTCGGCGTGTGCGCATATATACATGCATGCGCATATGTGTGTGTGTGCACGTGCCTGCTGGCGCCGAGCCGCCGCGCGCCCTGTCCCAGCCGAGCGGGTGCAGGGGCGTCCGGAGGCGGCTGCTGAGCCCGGAATAGTTGCATCGCTTGCTTCTTCCCGGCCTGCTCGGGAAGAGCACCGGGCTTCCCTTCGTGCCTGTCTCTTTGCAGACTGGCCCTTCCTCCCTCGCAAGGCACGAGCACCGCGTCCCGGCCTCTTTCCCTCTCCCTTTGCAGCAGATGAAGATGTCAGGGAGTTTGACTAGCTGTTTAAGGGATCTGCCATTACCTTTTTCCTCCTCCTCCTTGCAGTCATTTCATAGGGATCCAATTTTCTCTTTCATATTCGCTCTTGCAAACAGATTTGAAAAACTCTTTGTTAGTTGAAATAGTCTCTGAAATGTGTTGCTGTATTTCTTTTTGCTATTCTAATTAGCCTTTTAACTCAGTGCTGCTTGTATTTATAGATGGCTAATCCTCCCTCTTCAGTCCTCCTCCTCCTCCATAGCAGAACATTTTCACTGTTTAAAAGCCTTTTGCTCTTTCCTGTTTTCTGTTTCCCAGTTCTTTTGCTATTGCTGTTTAAACACTCCAGCTCTTGACTGAGCTCCCTGATCAGACACGGGGTCTCCTTTGCTACGGCACCTTTCCCTGAGCGAGGCTCAGCTCCAGGCTGGCACAAGCCTTTGAGCAGCTGCCTCGCTTCTCTCTTGGAGATTATTTCAAGCCCGTCTGCTTTAGCTGTTCAGCTCCTACCAGCCCTCGGCTCTTCACCGTCTCCTGCAAAAGGGGCAGCCCAGGGGCACCGACACAGAACTGACTTACTGGCCACCTTCCTACCTGTGTTCCAGGGACATGGGTCCACCTAAACCATCCTCTGTCGTGTTTTGGGTAACACCAGCCTCGCATGCAGCAGTTGGCGTTTGCTGCACGAGCCGTGAACACCCCGAGCAACCGTTAGTGCTGAATGTCTCAGATTCTGTCCAGCTTTTGCATTTGTGCAAAGGAAGCAGTATAAATAGATTTTTGTCCCTATCCATCATCCTAATTAATAACCGTAGTTTAGAATACATTTTTACCTTTTGATGCTTTTATGTACTTAGGAGCTTGGATGAATTGGTTTGCTGTGGTTTTTCAGTAAGCCCTTCAGCTTAATACCAGTGTGTTCCAGTTTCCCAAGGGTGGGGTGCATAAGCATGCACTTATCCCACCAAGGTTAATGGGAGAGCACCCCGTAAGAACCTTCTTTTTCCCATGTGCCTCTAACCCTTGACTTAAGAACAATTCCCCTGCTAATGCTTTATCTCTGCATTTATGAAGCTTAAGATAACTCAGCGCTCTTCTGGTTCGATGCCAAATTCCAGAATCAAATACTGAAATGTCTTATATGGTGCAAAGCTTTATCTGTAGGCTGGAGATGCAGGGCTTTCCCTGTATGTGGCCCTGCTGCCAGAGCTTTTCAGAGTGTGGTTTCAAGCAGGGAATATGCAGGGGATCTGCTGGCTTAGCACAATTCCTAAATGCAGATAAGGCTTACAACTGTCATTCCAGGTAGGAAGATTTCAGTGACAGTTAAATGTGTTCGGCTGTGCAAATCTCCGGCTGCGGCAAGGAGAGACGGGGAGCGCAGACAGATGGCCTGGCACAGAAAGTGCGCTGGGAGCCTGCTGAAGCACGCTCTCTAAAAGGCATCCTGATTGCCCTGTGGCAAAAAGTCCTTTAAAAACATGAAGATGAGCATAACAGGAGTCCAGGCTCCCAGTCGTACTGCAGGTTGGGTCCTGCAATAATAGTTCAGACAGTTTTCAGCAGTCCTTCAGCGTGCTGTGTTCCTCTGGGATGGACTCAGATAGTCTCAAATGCATGGTAACCTCACAAGCATAAATAATTAAAAGTGCTGAACTGAAGAGCATCTCCTAACAGAGGGAAGTTCCCTCTGTGGCAGGGATCAGCAGGCACATCCAGCGGCGYGTGTGATGGGGAGATGAGTGCATGATGCTCATCACTTTGCACTCACAGTCTAGGCACTGGGCTGTCTGTGTCATTTATGCAGATAAGAGTTTCTCTGTGTTTTAGGAGCTGGAGCAATGATCCAGCCCCAAAACTCCAGGCTTCAGCAGGAAGGAGGAAGGAGAAGGGCAAGAAACAGGAGTATGTTTAAATATAATGCAATGCTGAGTGCATGGTGCGAATGTTGTGCTTGTCAGGGGCTCTAACAAGAAATAGGAAAAACAATGTTTTCTTCCTAATACCACATTTTAAATGTGCATATCTGTTAGTAGTGAGTTATTTGTTCCACATAAAATATTAGCCCTTGTCAAAATGTATCTTTCCTGTGCATAGATTGCTTATTTTGGCATCTCATTTCTTTATCCAATCTCTCTGGTCCCTGAAATTCATCTCCATTTTATCATTTGCTGAATCCTTTTTGTGCTTACGTTGGGTTTTTGTGCGATAGCCAGAACATTAATCCTCGAGGAGCCGTGGCTGAGGAGCGGGTGGCAGCGTGGCGGTCGGGGGCCTCGCGGGTGGCACCGCGGCTCTGGCACYGGCGGATGCTCACGAGGAAGCAGATGTAGGTGGGTGGCAGCTTCCCGGGACCCTCAGGTTTGTTCCCGGCGCAGCACCGCAGRCTTGAGCCTGGGCTCCGGAGGGATGCACGCGCCCGTCCGCACCGGCCCGCCAGCACCGCCGCGCACCCAGGCACGCTGCCTGCTCTCGTTGCCTCCCGTTTGCTTCTCGGCAGCCACGGGCGAAGGACAAAGCACTAAAAGATTTAGGCTGAACGAGCGCCGAAAATGTAGACTGTGTCAGCATCTCTTTTACTGCCGCTGCATAGCTGCTGCTTCAGGGAAGCATTCACAGGCACCAGGAACGGCCTTGAGTTTCACCGATGTTTGTTAAAGAGAAATGCAGTGGATTTTGAGGAACAGCGCTCTGCAAGTCACAGCACAGCAGGGCCAAGAGCCCGGCTCTGCCCGAGCCTGTCCCTTGCGCCAAGGGTTGTGCAGCCTGTTTGCGAGGCTGCACCTCCCAGAGTAGCCGGCGCTGTGCGACTGCATCTCTGGCAGTGCCACCTCCCCAGCTCCAGTGCAGCACGGGCCTCACAATTGCACCCCCGGCAGTGCCACCTCCCTGCGCYGGTGCAGCACGGGCCTCGCGATTGCACCCCTGGCAGTGCCACCTCCCTGCGCTGGTGCAGCACAAGCCTGGTGATTGCACCCCCAGCAGTGCCACCTCCCCAACTCCAGTGCAGCACGAGCCTCGTGATTGCACCCCCAGCAGTGCCACCTCCCTGTGCTGATGCAGCACGGGCCTCGCGATTGCACCCCCGGCAGTGCCACCTCCCTGTGCTGATGCAGCACGGGCCTCGCGATTGCACCCCCAGCAGTGCCACCTCCCTGTGCTGGTGCAGCACGGGCCTTGCGATTGCACCCCCGGCAGTGCCACCTCCCCAGCTCCAGTGCAGCACGAGCCTGGTGATTGCACCCCCAGCAGTGCCACCTCCCTGTGCTGGTGCAGCACGGGCCTCGCGATTGCACCCCCAGCAGTGCCACCTCCCTGCGCCGGTGCAGCACGAGCCTTGCGATTGCACCCCCGGCAGTGCCACCTCCCCAGTTCCAGTGCAGCATGAGCCTGGCGATTGCCCCCCCGGCAGTGCCGCCTCCCTG
>NW_020447408.1:534178-553201 GCF_003343035.1 Apteryx rowi | reverse complement strand
CCGGTGCAGCACGAGCCTCGCGATTGCACCCCTGGCAGTGCCGCCTCCCTGCGCCGGTGCAGCACGAGCCTCGCGATTGCACCCCTGGCAGTGCCACCTTTGCTCTGCACGGTGCACCGTGCCTTAGTCTAGTCAGCATGCAGTGCCGGCGCCCTGCTTCGATGGGCAGATGTGCTTCTGCGTATCGTGTGGCTTTGCTCCCTGCTGCTGCAGGATCCTGGGCGCTGGAACAGGAGTTACCAGCCGGGGCTGTCGCCCGTCCCCTGCGCGCTCCCTCGCTGGGGCTGTGAGGACGAACCCCACGGTAGGGGACCCCGCGGCTGATGCTGCGAAAGGCCCTCCAAGGGTCTGCTGGTGAGAGCCACTTTAGTAATTCTCCACTCCCGAGGAAAAGAGGGTCCGTGCTCATCGGCTCACTGAGAGGTAGCTTGCGTGCCAGAGGAGGTTTCAGGATGAAGAATAATGTTTATTCCATGTAACACTGGGTTGTGGCATAGGAAAATGCCTAAAAAGGTGAAGCGAGAAAGCACACGAAGGTCCTCCTTAGCTCTCAGGATTAGCCCTGGCCGCCTCAGCCTCCCCTCCCAGGGCTGGCGTAACCCACCGCCCCGACCTCCCTCGCCTGGCGCCCGCCAGGTCCGGCGTCTCGGCGCCTCGCGCCTGCCCTTGGGCCACCACCGGGACCTGCAGGAGGTGGGATATAGCTGCCGTGCCGTGTCTCTCCGCGCTCGGGCTGCTCCCTGCCCTGCCCTGCCTCTGGATCTGTGCTTCCACCATTTCCCTGGTGTTTCCTGTTCACCTCCCTGAGACCTGGCGGTAAAACTTTACATATCATTTATCATTAGATGTGCTATGGTACAAGCAAGCTTCCCTGCATCTCCGCACGCCCACCATGTGGTCTGCTCATGACAGTTAACAGCACAGACGACAGACTAGGCAGTGAGACGATGTTTTCTAATTTAATTTCCTCAGCCCGTTTTTTTAGGGGAGTTTACCGTCAGTCTGAGTGCAGACTAGAAAGAAGGTTACAGTACTCAAGGGGTTAAAGTTGTGTGTGTCATTACACACAGACCAAGAAGATTTCTGTCCATTTCCCAGTCCAGTCTGTATCTTTCTAAGCATCATAAATCTGCCTCCTTGCTGCTAAAGCCAGCAAGAAATCATGCCTCACTCTGTCAGTCTCCAGTCAGTCTCTGGTCCTGATTTAAGCAAAACCATGCAACTGGTTGTTACTGTACGCGAATGCAAAAATAAATGCCTCATCTGCTATGCTGTTAGTGGTTCTGCAATCATTAATCTAATGAAACTGATAATAACTCATGGGGATGTGGTTCTGGGTGAAGTCTCAGCTCAACCAGAGACATGCTGTGCAGCCCGTACGCTCAGGCAGTGATTTGTCATCTGCAGGATGGAGGCACCTGTAATGAGCAAGAAGACTCCTGGAAAAACTGGAAGCTGCTGCTTTGTTAGAGCAATCCAGGAAATATTTGCTGCAGGAGCTGTGGATGCAGCGCTGAAACCAGAGATCCTATGCAATCCTGGGACAGGGGAGGTTAAGCATGACATTTTCAAGAGAATCTGAAGAACCTGAAGTCCCACTGTCCAAACTGACTCGGGCATCGTGGAGCCCAGACCTGCAGCAAGCCCTACGCTCCCAGGGATCTCTGCCCTTTCCCAGCAGTGTGTGATGTCAGGATTCCTGGCCAAGGGAAAAGGCAAAGTGGTGATTTTCATTCTCACTCACAAACTGAGAAAACAGCAGAAAGACGGGAGATTTCTGCTGTTAAGGAAGAGGCTTTCGGTACGTTGCTCCCGTGGAAAGACCTGCTCGGTGTCTGAGGACGAGGCGCCCCGATTCCTGCGGCGGCATCTCCCTGCTGCTCCGCTGGAGAGGTCCTTCCTTCCACGCCAGCCATGTCCGAGGGCAGCGGGACGCTAGCATGGCTCAAGCTGCCGAGGTGCAACCCCAAGGACAGGGAACCACCGGCAGGGACCTTGTGCTGTTACACGCTGCACCATTTTGTCTTCTTAATGGCTGGAGGCTTTTACAAGAACATGCTGTTTTTGTCTGCACTCCAGCAAGAGGAAGAAGGATGCTTATAACCTGGTGCTTGAGAGATTGGCTCAGGATCAGTGATCTGTGCCAGTCCCCTTTGCTCTCCCAAAATCGTCAGCAGAGATGGCTGGGAATGTTTTTTTAACCATTCTTTTTGCCACAGAAGAGCTGCTAAGTCAAAACCTAAACAGTCTGCAAACTAAAGTTGATTCTGATGAGCCTGGGGAAAAAGTTTCATAGTTGGCAGAACACTTACTTTCAGCTGCTCTAGTGAAGAGGTTTGAAAATGACAGTCAACAGTTGAAGGCTTAATTAATTTAGACCTGGAATGTGAAAAAAGACAAAACCAACAGGGCTGAAATGAGCTTTTCTGAAATAGCTGGGTTTCTGTAGACTCCAAGGAACTCTTTGCAAGTTCATAACGTTTCCAAGATTTTGATCTTTCATCAGTATGGGAGGAGTTTTTGATATTTTCAAAATCTCTTTGGGGGAAGAAAACCATTCCTTGTCAGTCTTTCAGCAGAACTTCCTTCCAGAGAGCGTCTGAGAAGCATCAGTGCAGACTGGGCAGGCTCTGAAATAGAAGGAGCAGGAACTGACTTCAAGCCAGATAGTCCCACGTATCGGGAGGCCACATGCTCCCCGGCACATTCCCAGCCAGGAACGGCGCCCGTGGAGACCTCCCAGATGGCAGGCGCGGTTGCAGCCAGCCAGGCTGGAGCTGCACCTAGCATCCGAAGAGCATGAACGTTCAGACCGAGGGCTCTCCGCGACGAGCGCGACGGCTGAGGAAAGACCCCCACGTCTCTGCCCGGGGGATTTACAGCCGTTCAGAGCAGCATGGGCAGAGCCACCACCTGCTCCGCTCCCCGTGACCGCTCCAAAGACCGAGGGGGCCAAGACACCGAAAGCCTGGCGCTGCTGGTTGCCCCGGTTTAGTTGCTGCCTCCTCAGACCCTTGCTGATTATCCTGTGGGTTTTATGCACTCCCGAGGGGGCAGAGGGAGGAAAGTTTACGGCTGCATTTGTGAGGAGCATGAGATTATCTGCATACGCTGAAAAAAATCACAGAAGCTGTGTAAAGAGGGGAAAGTACCATCCTTTGGCAGAGTGAATTGGTATTAGCCTGCAGTCAAAGAGGATCTGGAATTATTGTTGTCTTTTTGTGTAGCTGTACAGTAGTTTAAAGATAAAAGCCATCTGGGAAGGGTTCAGATAAGTTGGGGGAGCCAGACAAGCTCAGATAAACTGGCTGCAGTGTGCTGAAATGAGCCTGGTGGCTGCAAACGCTTCTGAGCTTCCCTGGGAAGGGGCCGATAAAGCCGTGATACCCCTGGGTGATCCTTCCCCATGTGCTGCCTCCTCCTCCTCCTCCTCCTCCTCCTCCGGCTCCGCGGTGCGCCCCGTGCCCTGGCCCTGGCCCAGCCCGACACCCGCTCCTTAAGCAGCGCCGGCGGTAAATCCACTTCCTTTTTTTGGTGCCTGGCGTGGTTGCATTTCCCTGAAAACAGGAGCCGCCGGCGCTGGTCGGGGGGCGACGGCTTGTCCCCGTCTCACTGCTGCGGGGCCGTCGTCTCCGCCACCCCCCGGGCGGCTCCCGGTGTCCCGGACCAGAGGGGTGATCCAGGCGGCGGAGCACCGCTGTGGTCCTCCCTGTGCTTGGAGAAAGGGGCCGCGGGACCGGCGTGTCCGGGCCATGGCTGGCCGCGGTGAGGCTGGCGGAGAGCAGAGCTGCYGGAGCGCTGACCCCCGCGTGGTTTGTAGTTTAAACGTGGGTTTATTAGGCGGAATTAATTCAGCACCTAACAGAACGGCTCAGCGAGAGCTGTGCCAGCCGCAAGCCCTGGACACACCGGGAACGGGAACACGCCGTTTGGGAGCAGGGGAATGGGAATGTGCCATTGGGGAGCATGGGAATGGGAACGTGCCATTTGGGAGCAGGGGAATGGGAACGTGCTGTTCAGGAGCATGGGAATGGGAATGTGCCTTTTGGGAGCATGGGAACGAGAACATGCCGTTGGGGAGCAGAGACGAGATGCAACGGGGCTGCACGGTGCCCAGTGCATTTCCCTCTCCTCTGGGGACGCGGGAGGGAAGGGGCCAAGCAGCCGGCCCAGCTGCGACAGTTACAGGAGGAGTAAGTGCCGTGCCGTGCCATGCCGTGCTGTGCCGTGCCGGACCTTCCCTGGGAGGAGGAGGTTTACGGAGCCGCGTCCCTCGCAGCTCCGTGCCAGGCCACGCAGAATGGGAGCAGGCGTTTCTTCCCACGTGCTGGAAGAGCTGCACTCCGGAGCGCAGGGGCAGAGGATCGCCTGCGGCAAGGGCTGAGCACGGTGAGAAAGCCGGGGAGCCGTTGGGAGCAGCTGTCCTCGGCGCGGTGGGGAGGCAGCCGATGAGGAACCCGGGGTCACCGCGGGCGGGTGAAACCCGCGTGAGGGCAGAGCCCTGGTGACGCTCAGCCGCGGGGCCGCGGGGCAGGAGCAGCACTAACCGTGCGCTGCGCTCGTTGGAGCCGGCAAGCCGGAGCCCTCTTCCTTCGAGAAGTTTCTGGGATCAAGCGTGACCTTGGAAACAAGCCGGCAGGCAAAGGTGCGCGTGGTCAACGTGGTTGTGCTCGGGCGGGCGCCACGCCGCCGCCGCGCAGCCTTGCAAAGGCGAGGGCCAGTGATCGGTCCTTCTGGCAAGCGGCAAGGCATTACTGTAATCTAGTCTGCAGGAGATAAAAGCATGAACAAGCTTTGTGGAGTCAGACAAGGATAAGCACTGACAAAGTCTGGAATGTTTTTCAAATGATAATGGGTCTGCTTAATAAAATGCTAAATGCAGCGCTCCGACACGGCTGAAAGTCGCAAGCAGCCAAGGTTGCCTGGGTCATCCCAGCCGGAGCACGCGGCCCAGGCAGGTCCATCACGGGCCCCACTGCTGGCAGCGGCTTCTGGCTGATCACAGCGTTTAGATAAATGCTGCGATAAATGCAGACTTTGGAGGTTTGCCCCAGCGCAGGCTCGCCCGGCGTGCGCCCGGGCACCCGCCGCCTCCACCGTTGCTCACTGGGAACCGCTCTTCTCCCAGCCTCCTTTAGCAGGGAGCCGGCCCTCCTGGTTGCTTTGCACGTGGGAAGTCCAAGTGCCACATTGGCAGACGCTGCAGGGATTTATCCCGGTCCCAGCCACTACGCCGGAGCTGCTGTTAGGGACATTAGGCTGCACCAGCCTTGCTGGGACTAAGTCATCGCCCTGGGACTTGCGGTGCTGGGACACAGGCTTGAATAAGCAGGGCAGGCACAGGGCAAGTGAGTCTTTGAGAAGCTATATTGCTGATTCCCTGATGGCTTCCGGATCTGTCTTTGGTTCTGCTTTTGAATTGCTTGCATTCACGCAGCAGTTTGTGAGGGGAATGATAAGGCTCGTGAATATGGAAACGCTGCTCGGAGGGTTGGAGGGGGGTTGCTGTGGCCTGGGGTGTTTTCCAGAAGCGTTGGTGTCCTGGCACCCCTCGAGGGACACGCGCAGAACCGATGGGCGGCTCGTGTCTGAAACAGCCCTGGGGCGCCCGCGGCACGCAGCCCCCAGCCCTCGCCGGCTCCGGGGACCGGCACCCGGACGGGGAGCAGGGGACGGCCAGAGCCGTTCCCCGCCGGGAGGAGGTGAGCAGGGCTCTGGGGAGATGCCCAGAGGAGCTCTGCGAGTGYGGAGTGAGTCACGATCGGTGTCTGTGGAAAGGCAGCTGGTTTTCCAGTAGTCATCGTGGGACCATACTGCGCCATACGGTCCACGGGAAGAGACACGTTTCCTCCAGCACACGCTGTCCCCACCGGCAGCACATCCCAGCACCACGCTGTTTACCGAATGCAAATGAAGCGGTTTTCCAATTCCTTGGCACCGAGCACCCTCCTCTCCGCACTAATCTCTGCTAGATTGAAGCTAAACATCCCCTCGGTTCCTGGTGYGTCTGCGCTGCCGCCAGGCGCTGGATGCGCCAAGCCTGGGCTCCCCGCCGGGGCACTCGGGGCACCCTGGGCACCCGCCTCGGTGCCACCCCGCGGGACTGGGCGCCCCAGGCATGCCCGGGGGCCGGGGCACCGAGCCCCGCCGGCATCGGGGGCCGGACGCAGCTCCAGTCTGCTCTGTGTGCATCCACYGGTTATTGATTGCCCTAAAAATCTTTAAAGATTAACTTCTGGGAGCAAATATACGATCTCTCTGGAGCGCCGGGAGCGCACTGCTTTAGCATTCGGGTGGCTGCTCTGCTGCACAGAGACATCTGTTTGCAAGAGGACGCGCAGAGCAAATGATCTGTCAGCGTTTGAGGGGACGCGTCCTACAAGTGCAGCCTCCCCCGCAACGGCAGGTAAAGGTAACCTTGCCRTGTATTGCAGCTGCACACGGTGCACTCCGAGGCTGTGTTGGTGGCACTCGTTGCTGCACTGAGTTCCCGGCATTTGCTGTAAAATCAGATGGTTTCCTCTCTGCTTTCGCCCTGCAGCATCCAGACAGGCAGGGCACAGCCCGCCGAGCGCACGCAGGGAGCGGCAGGCAGCAGCGRAGTGAGTCCCACCCTTTGGACGGATTTCCTTGCGTGGCTCTGCAGAGCTGTGCTGGTTTCCACGATTGCAGAGCACACCTGGAAGCAGGGAGCGCTGGCACCACAGCGCAGGGCAGCTGAACTTCCGTGACTGAAGGAGGGCTGGCAGTAACGGTGGACATATTTTGTCACCTTGAGAAATGCACGAGTTAGGTGGTGGTGGTGGTGTAGCAGGCTTTGCACAGCACAGTCAGAGCTGCTGGGGTGACACAACCAGGGAAACGGTGGGGTCACCGTCACCAGGGAATTTCAGCCTCAGCCAAGAACTGCGAGATCCGTAATGAGGGTTCACTGTGTCTGCAGGTGTCTCCTAAGAGGAGGTCAGCGAAGGTCTGGTAATGCTATTGCGCTCAGTACCATGTGTCCAATTTTCTGACAAAGCTGCTGGAAA
The DNA here is from genome assembly GCF_003343035.1 of Apteryx rowi. Taxonomy (NCBI): domain Eukaryota; kingdom Metazoa; phylum Chordata; class Aves; order Apterygiformes; family Apterygidae; genus Apteryx; species Apteryx rowi. Next base: position 546,170 of record NW_020447408.1, on the reverse strand, counting down.
AAAACAGAATTTATGACTTGGGGTAATTTTATTCCTGCACCTCGTGGTTTTTGCTCTTTCAAAGGCTGGCTGGAGCCCAGCGCTGCTGCTGGCAGCTATGTGCAGGAGCGGTCTCCGGTGCGGAGCGGCAGGGCGCTCTCGGGAGCTGTCAGGCAGACTGATGCTCGCCTGGAGCCGGTCCTTCCCGCGGGCGCTTGCTGTGAGCTGCTATTAGCAGTTAGCTGCTATTAGCAGTTAATCCGCTGTAGGGTTGCGGTTACCCCTGTTCTGCCCCCAAGTATTACTGTATGTGCAAAGAGTAATCAAAACTATTGAACTGTTTTTATTCCCGGGGGACGGGCAGTTCCCAGGACCCGCTGCAGCCACCTCCGTTGCCGTCGCAGGCAGCTCCCTGCGCTCCTCTCRCGTCCAGGGTCTCGCCGGCCCAGCACACGCCGTCGGCAGAGACGGACCCACCGCGGGGGCTCCCGCGCTCGGCCACGGGCACAGCCACGGGCACAGCCAGGGGTACGAGGATTCACGCGCGGCACAACACGTCCCGGGGCAGGTGGGCAGCGGGGGCCGGGGTGGGAAATGCCCTGGCAGGGGCAGGACCCCAGAGCGCRATGCTGCCTTGTGCAAACTGCCCCRAGCGCGCCTGCACCTGCGCCTGTGCCGCATAGCAAGCCGTCACTAGAAATCGCTCGGTGGCTGATGTTAGGAAGAGCAAGTCTGCGTTGGGTCGTTTGGTCCCTCTCTTGGAAGCCAGCAGTTGCGCGTTCCTGCGGGATGTTTGCCGGGGTCTGTGAGCTGCGGTGTGCCACAGAGCTTCCCCCGTCCCGGGGCGGCAGTTCTCCGATTAACACGTTTTGCTCCTGGGAAACTTTCTCCGATACTCGGTCTGTGTTTTCCTTACGTTAATTTCTTCCCGTAACAGCCTTGTGTCCCGCCCTGATTAATTACTCTATTTATGCCTCTAGAATATTCGCAGGCTGTTACCAATGATGCAGGAGTGCTTTATATAAGGGAAAGGTCTGTATGTCTGTAATTGCTTAATAAAGTGCTAATAGGTAGAAGCCAGGAATATTCATTATTCTTGTGGCTTTTGTAGGACCAATAAATCTCTCTGTGGTCTGCAAAACATTCAGGTATGCCTCGCTTTATGACTAGCTCGTAGCTTTTGCTGCACTTGGTCAACTTTGCTGCCATTTCTTAGGCAAGGTGGTGCCCAGGAATGACTCATACCTCAAAGTCCTTTTCCCAGGGAGCGCTGTTTCAAAAATGCAATCCAAAAATAGCACAGGGCTTCTGTGTGGCTTTACTGACTTGCAAATTAACACACTGAGAAAATGCCTAGGGAGGAGGGCATAGGAATCCCRGCTCCTTGGTCCCTCCTTCCCAAGCGTGCATGCGTTTTGCACTTCTTACCTGTCAAATCTATCRGTTACGTCGCTGTTTCCGCATTCTGATCTCTTGGTTGCGGCTGTTGTTTTCGGCTCCCTGGCACGTGGCGGTGCCTCCTCCGTGGATGCGTGAAGTTGCGCGTCACCACGCCGACGTCCAGCCCTTCGTGCACTTCCCCGAGCGTCCCGTCCCTCGCGGCCCGGCAGCGATCAGCCCCGGCACGTCCTGACCCGCGGCGCCGGCACCTGGCAGCCGCGGGATCTGGGCTGTTCAGTGCCTCTGCCCGGGCRTTTCCGTGACAGAGCGAGTCGCAGCGGCAGATGCCGGCTCAGCCGATGCTTTAGTAGCCTCAAAATAAAAAGATGCTCGGAAAGGTCTTCCGACTCCCCTACAATGCTGCTTTCTTAAGCAGGCATGAAAAGGCTCCATTAATGTTTAGTTTCATTTCTGTTTATCAAAGAAAAGAAAGCTTTTGTCAGACATCAAAGATGGGATTTAGGACACAAAGCAAACTGCTTTGCTGTGGACTTCTGAGAAACTGGAGAAAGAAAAACAATTGTTTGAAATTCCCGACTGAACTGGTGAATCCAAAACCTGCAGTTTGTGCTTAGCCGAACAGAAGAGGCTGAATAAGTTACCTGCCTGCTCTAAGTCTCTCCGAAGCCCGGAGCTCGGTTCGGACCTGGAGCGCGTGGGCACGGAGCAGGAGGACGCTGCCAGCGAGCGCTGCACTGCACCGCACTGCGCCGCCCGGGAGCTGGTTTCCGAAGCCATGGGCGTCTTCGGCCGGAGAGGGCCCAGGCGTGCTGCAGAGCGGTCCCGCACTTCGCCAGGGCTTGCGAAGCCACCTCAGAAACCCGGGACGGAGCAAAGCAACAGCAGGGAAAAAATAAAATAAACGTGTGGCCTGAAGTCTGGATGTGCAGTTTATTTTAAAACCTAATAACTCCAGATAATTGATAGTGGAGTGCAGTATTTTCAAAGCATTGGATTACGAGCAGCTGTCGCTCACAAGGAGCTGTAACCTTGAGCTACGAGACATTATTGGCAGTATTTAACACAAATCTGTTTTCCATCATTGTCAAATCCYGCTTCAATATGCACCACAGGAAGAAAGTCGAATGCTAAATTGATTTCTTTAATGGGAAGTGTTCTTCAGGAGATACCGACTTGTGTGGAGATGCATTAATAGGATTACAGTGGAACTTTTTTATTTTATTTTTTATGGGGATTTTTAATGGAGATTTTCTGTCCCGGCACGGCTGTGGTACTCTGCTTCGCCACGTACGCTGCAGTGCAAGCCCGCCTTCGGGAAACGTGCTGCTCTGAAGATGGAGCTGGTGCGCGTGGGGCTGTGTGCGCAGCAGAGGAGGGACAAGGCCGCTGAGCTGTCGGCCCGGGGAGCACCAGCGTTTCCAAAAGCCGCGGAGGAGCTCGTCGGGCACCGCCGGCCGGCTRGGGTGACGCGTCCTACCCGCCGGTGACCGGCAGCACCCGCGCATTTCCGCCCCTCGCCGAGACCCACGTTTAATCCGTACGGTGCAACGCGGCCCCGGCCGCGGGGTCTGCAGGAGCAAGGTCTGCGGGAAAGCAGGAGAGGAGCGCGAACGGCCAAACAGCAAACCCGGCGCGGACGGAAGGGGCTCGGGGCAGTCTGAGCCCAGGTCTCTCCCAGTCCTGCCTCAACCTTCCCCTCGCCCAGACCCTCCCCTCGGAGCAGCCAGACACATGTTTGTGCTGTTGCCATGGAGAAGAGCCGGGAGTGAGTGAGGAGTTCTGATTTCCACTCTTTCCTGTTATAAGTTAGTTATGAAAAATCTAAGCTGACGGGAAATAGTGCAGGTTTTGGATGTGTTCACGCTGCGCTCAGTCTGGGGCAGCCTGCTGTTCCGGGGTACTGGAATAAATAATATTGGCCGCTGCATTGAACCGAGTGTGATGCTGGGCTGGATGTTAAGTGCGGGGGAATAATTTGTGACATGCCAGCAAGGAGGAATGTTTGCCTGCTCCAGGAGTACTATAAGTGATAAGGTAATTACCTTCTTCAGTGAAGTTAATTGAGAGAGAGCTAATTGACTTTTTAGAAGTTGCTACTTCCCCTCCCTTTGCGGGGTGGAAGCGCCTCGAGGTTCTCCCTGCTGCACTTGGCGAAACGGCCCCTGCTCTCCTGGGAGCACGCGGCGATGCCGAGAACCGGCACAGCTTGGGAGCTGGAGCGGGGACGGGTTTGGGAGCAGGCTGCAGAGCTGCGCAGGGCTCGGGGGCTCGGGCTGCGGAGGTCTGCCTGAAGGTGTARGTAAGCGGCCAAGACACAGAGGGTTCTCTGGGGAACGGGTCTTCTCTGGTCATTTACTGCGTGCCCTGACATGACTCTCATCGTTCCTAAAACACGTGCTGAAGGCTTTATATTTGTGCAGTAAGCCCTGAAATGGGGGTTCATGTGGGAACTGCTGACTCAGGCTTAACTTCAGAAGCACAAATGGTGCCACATAAAAAAATGCCCGTACCAAAGCTGTGGGCTCCTGTAAAGTGGTTTACAAATCAGGCTGGCAAAGCGGAACATTTTCTTGCGATATGCTGAGGATTTGTGTCTGTAAATAGACTAGAGATGTGTAGGAGGCATAGCCGATAACTGGCTGCAAAGGTTTGGATCCTTTGCAAACAAAGGGCAGGCAGAGGCTTTTCGCAGCCTCTGCGCGTCCGCCACAGGTTGTTGCTTCTCAGCGCAGGACCGCTGTGCGAAGTCGTGGTTACGAAGCTCCTCGGATGAGGCTGCGCTGAAGAACCGAGCGCCGAGGCACCGGCCCTGCGGCTTGGGGAGCTTCAGCTCAAGCGCCGACACRGGCCCGTCAGGTCAGCTGTGGTCCAGACATCCGCTGGAGCCCGCGGGATTAACGGGGACTCGGAGCAAAGCGGTGCGCGAGAGGTCCTGCTGCCCGGGCTCTGCAGGGCTCCCTCTTGGCTGCTGACGGCTGAAGCAGGGTGCAGCAGCGGAGCTGCCGGGGTGCGGAGGGAAGAGGGAGCAGGAGGAGGCTCTGTCTGGACCTGAACGTGCTCCTTCCCGGACCTTCTCAYCACGTGCATCTTCTAGCGGCTGCAGGCTGCCGGGCTGCGCTCCCTCGCCAGAGACAGGGATGTACAGAGATACGTAAACAAATGCAGGAACGTTTTTCCTCCACTGTAAAATGAGGATTTTAAAATTTGTCCCCTATATCAAAACGGTTGTTTACTGCTGTTTTGCGGTGGCATGTTCCTACGTGTATGTCCTGAAGTCTGGCAGTCGGCACGACCTGGTTCGGCCCCCCGGGCCGTGACCGTGCCGGAACCTGGGCTCCGCTCCCAGACCTCCGCTTCGCCTTGCACGCACCGTGTACCCGGCCCCTCTGCACCTCGGAGCCACGAGGCTGCGGTTTAGCTGCTCAGGAGGTGCGATGGACACGGCAAGCAGACACACGGAGATTCGGAAAGGCTGAGCGCGGCATTTCTGAGCGCGGCACTCGTTGATGCACAGGCGCGTGTGGATTTGCAGGGAAACGTTCCGCCCTCCCAGCGGCGCTGCGCTCCACGGAGCTCCTCCGGAGGAAGGCATTGCGTTCGGACAAGCATCTTGTCCCGGGGGTCCGCTGCAAGGAAGGGAAGAGCATCCACGCAGTCCGGTGCACGTGCCCAGCTCCGCAGCAGCAACCGCAGCCCCTCGGACGGGGGCCCCGGTGCCTCCGTGGGGTCTCTGGGGCCTGGCTTGCCGATGCCGTGCTCGGATCGGCCGCAGTACACCACACGGGTGCCTGCCAGCTGCCGGGGCTGCTCGGTGCCTCTGTCCCTGCGGCTATTTGGAGGCGGCGAGCCGCACCGTGCATGGCGTGCGCCTGCAGACCACGGCTGCGCCCACCCGAACGCAGCATCCCCCCCGGAGCTGGGAAAGCGGCCCCCTGCCTTAGCTGTAATTTCTTACAGGAAGGCATTTGCCACCCATCAGCTAACCCAGAAGCGTCTAAGGGGGTAACCTGCGGTGCCCGGAGCGCTGACCGGGCAGCACGCTTTGTCCCGTGCTGCGCGCAGCGGCCGGAGGGCACCGCTGCCGAGCGCTCCCCACGCAACGCCCTCGGAGGGCAGGGACCAAATGGCAGTAACGGCCCCGCCGGAGGGGCTGGACCGGTGTCGAGGTTTATCTTTCCCGCGAGGCTGGCAGGTCCGGCAGGGGCCACGTGGGACAGCGGGCGGATAAGCAGTGTCAGCGGGGCGCGCGGAGCCGCGCCGCAGAGCCGGGGAGGTGCCGTTTCCCCCGAGCGCCGGTGACATCTGGTAGCACCGCGGCAAAGCCCTCTCGGAGGGTCCAAGATGCACTTGCTCTTGGTGCCGAGCCCTCCTTCACTTGGCAAATTCAGGAGATTTTGTTGGCTATTTGCTAACAGAGTTGGGAATTAACATGAGTATTTTGCATAGCAATTGGCAACAGTGAAGAGATCAAAATACAGAGAAACTGAAAGTGAGGAGGTTTAGCAAAGTGGAGCGTTTGCAGAAGCCAAGTGGTGTCTTTAAACGCCCGGTCGTCACTCGGCCCCGGTGACCCGTGTGAAGGTGGCTCCGTTCGCTGCGCAGCGGCGGAGGGGCYGGGTGCTTCCGGGCGGCCGCCAGGCAGGGTGCCGCATGCCGGGTGCCGCCGGCGCGCTCGCCCCGCTCCGCTGGCGCTCGCTCAGYGCGCCATGTGCTGCCGTCTCGGGCTGCACCGCGGAAGCGCGCACTCCCACGGCACAGGCGGGCAGCATCCTGTCGTCGTGCCGCGCACGGTGGGGAGAGGAACTGAAACGCTGAAAGGCAGGTTCAGCTGGACCRCATCCAAAATACCCACCTAAGAATAGTCTCCCTCTCCTCAGAAGGGCGACTAGTTCTCAGCCTCTCCATTGCATACGTTTATAGCATCCTTATTTCTCCTCTGACTCTTGCAAGCCTGCAGCTCTTTACCAGCTGCTGTGATGGGCCAGTGATCAATGTATGCAGTGATGCGGGGTAATTTACACCCAGGCGTCGCACAGAGAACACCGTTCRTATGCTCCAGCCTAAATCTGCAGCCCACTTGCATGAAAGCAGAAGTCCTAGATTTATTCACCTGCTCCTTCCCTTGTTTATAGCAGTCTTCTGCTCTGCCTATGGCACCTAGGTGTATTAGCTTTTCTCAGATAATAAACCCGGCTCAGTGAAGCTAGACTTTGTGTCAAACACACTGTACTGTTCTCAAAACAGCCCTAGCAGCGTGCATCCCAATGCCAAATGAGCAGATCCAGGGATTACACGCAGAGCCCTCATGTTCTGTCAGTCCGGATACAGCAAATCCCGCGAGCGGCGGCACCGGCAAGCTCTCCTCTGGGGCATCATGGAGGCGGGATGCTTCCTCCTGCGTTTACTTTTCATTGCAGATGTTTACGTTGGGACCAATGGGCTGGGAATGTTTTCTTGCTGATTATAAGCCTAGCATTAGTATGCAGATAAAAATGCAAATGAGCCCAGCTGAGACTTCCTCGGTGGCAGTGGGAGTCAAGGATTTAGTCTAGCGTGATCTTGGACATCGTTTAAGCTCCTCAAAACAAGAGCACACAACTGATGCAAGATTTCCTCTCCATAAACCTCCCTGTCAACGATTTCCAGGAGATCTTATTTGCCTCAGCAATTACCTTCATTCAGATATGAAGTAGATGGAGTTTTTAATGCCTGTGGCAAAACCCTGCTAAGTTCCCCTGCTGGAAAAGCTCAGCCGGGCATCCTGTTCGGGTCCTGCATTCCTGGATCCAGGGACGTTCCCATTTCATAGCTCCAGCAGCATCCCAGTACTGCCTCCAGCCTCGTGTCCTGGCACGCTCCCAGCATGCACCTCCCGTTCCCTGGGATAGAAAGAGACCCCAGGCAGCATTTTCCTCCCTGCCACGTCTGTCCATCTCGTGGCTTGTGGAAACCCCCCTTTTTATGCTCTCCAGGTCCCTTTCCAGGGACGAGATCGGCTGCATACTGTGGACAATGACATTTATTTTTGCTACTCTGGCTCTGACTTCGGGGAATGAATTGCTTGGCCATCTCCCTCTGAATTTTAATATTTCATCATAAGAAACTAATTGTCATCTCTGTGCCAGGTTCTGGCATTTCTTCTGCCAACTCTTACTAGCTTCACTTCAGTATAAAGGCCAAAGCAGCAGAAGAGGCAACCAAGCCCCAGATTTCACTCAGAGCTTGCAGTGTCTCACATTGCCAGGAATGAGTCTCCAAGACAGAACAAAACTCCTGAGCTGCAAAGTCCGTGGGCTCCCAGCCTGAAGGCCCCTGAGCCACGTCCGTCAGTGGTGCAGATTCTGGTGGCTGCAGGTGTCGGAGCGTTTGCACTTCGTGTGCAAGAGCTTGCACCCTGCGGCGCTGGGAAGCAGCCGCCCGGAGGGGGCAGAAGAGGATGGATCTCCTCGTTTTGCCATGACTTAAACCGCTTTCCCTGTCAGGCTCTGACCCCTTTTCCAAGGGAGGCCGGATAATGGAGCAAAGGGATGCCATGCATCAGCATTCGGAGATGGCGTCTCCCGTGGAGCAGCGTCAAGGTCCTGCGTGCGATCGGGGTGCTGCTCTCCGGGCAGCAGGAGGAAGGGCAGACTGCGAGGGAAAGGCACAGCGGAGCGGCAGAACCAGCCTGCTTGACAAGTGAGCACTTAATTAGCCTCTACGTTAAAGGCCCAGACCCCAGGAGCTGTAGAGAGGGGCTGGGGAGACGGGAAAACTTCTTTAGCAAGAGCAGGCAGGGGAGAGTGTGGGCTTCCCAGAGCCCTTCCTGCTGGAGCTGGAAAGCCTTCGCGCCAAGAACGCAAGCCAAGAAATGCTGGCACCAGGCAGCTCGGCACAGCCCTCACTGCTCCATCCTTGTGCATAAATTACCTCCAGGCTCTGAGCTAAACAAAGGGACCTGAAATAATTCTGCATTTTAATAAAGTCAGCGTTCATACCACTGTTGTCCTTATAGAAAGGGAATTTGCATTTCTTTCTGCCAGCTCATCTGCACGGCCTGCCCGCCCTGGGGGTCAGCTGCACTCTGCTGCACTCGCCACCCCAGAGCCGGGTGCATTTTGTTGCTGAATCACCGCAACAACAGAAATGCAGGGCAGAGCTGCCTTCACCCCCCAGAACAGGGTGCACGTGTGGATATCTCAAAGTCCTGTGATGAGCAAGTCGGTCTAAAAAGCAGCACTTTTGCCGGTGAGCATGCACCCCACCCTCGCCTCTCCCAGGCTGTGCTCCTGCGCTGCCCCGAGCTTGCAGACAGGCTCACAGCTGATTTACCTAGGAGCCAGGGGAGGAGGAACTGGCATTTGTTCTTGTTTTGTGTTTCTGTAACAAGTGAAAGGAAACAAACAGCAGCTTCTCGCTCCCAAGGGAAAAGCAGCCCTCTGGGCTTAGTGCCTGTTTCCAGCTCTGCCTCCTGCAAGCAGCGTGCGGTGCACCCGTGCGCTGCGCGGGGGCTGCTCCCCGGCCGGGGCTGCCCTCGCTCCAGGCAGGCAGGAGCAGGACCCATGCACCCTGCCTCCTGGGCTACCCCCTTCGCTTCTCATGTCCCTCTTCTCACACCTCTGCAATTTTGGTCCAGATTCCACCCCGTGGAGGTTTCACAGGCTGATACCACTGTTGCAAAAGCCAGGGCAAAAACCCTGGGTGCAGAGATCTTGCCATCGGCAACAACTCCCAGAGCGTGTGGACCCTTCATAAGCAGCAGATCTGGGTCTTACTGACCCGCTGCTGCTTCTACTCCCCTTCTCACAAAGCAGTCCCAAAGGGAAGCTGGGGGAAACACGCATCTTTTTAGGGAGAATAAGGCAAAGATAGATATTGGCTGCGTCCCCCTTGCCTGACCCCGGGAATTGGCCAGCTCTAGACCAGTTGCTCAGTGAAGGCTTTGGCTGGAAACATCACCTTTTCCTGGAAAACTGCACGGCAGAGCCCTGCACAGAAACGCACTTTACAAGCGCCCCTACCGTTCGGGCACCCCACCGTGGTTTGCCGTGCGGCAAGACGTCGATGTCCTTGCTGAAGCCGTGCGAGGGAGCCGGGCATCGCCCGTGCCGTGCTCGGGCCACCCGCTGTGGCCGAGGGCGTCCCTGCGGAGAGGAGGAGGGCTGGCTGCCTTCTGCCCGCTTTCTGCTGTCGGTAAGCRAGTGAGACGTCACCTTTGTCTCTGTTGTGGCACTTCTGGGAACTGCCGTTAGTGCGGCGCTTGGCAGAACCTGTTCCCACCGCAGATCCTCCCCCAGCCCCGGAAAGCAGGTATTCCCCCCCGAGCAGCGTGTGGAAGGGCCTCGTCTGTAAACGGTGCGTTTTTCCCCAGGAATGACAGTGTAAGGCCCCGCGGGAATCGCAGGAGCGGGAATCCTGCGCTGCTGCGGAGCGCTGAGCTCCCGCAGCATACGGCAGCGAGGCCCCAGCGAGCGCCRTGCCCAGCCCTCGGCGCGCGTTCCCGGAGGTGTTCAGGTTGCTCCGCGGTGCACCGACGGCTCAATTTCTTAACTCAGTCATAAATCACTTTGTGTCCCAGCTTATCTCCTGGGCTCTAGGATTTGGCAGGAGCCTAGTGTGGACTAAACTGCTAATATTCTTCAGAAAAAGCTAAACGGAGACATCTAACCACAGGGACTGTTGCTCCTGGGACCGTGCGTGCGATCCAGAGGGGTCCACGGTAGCAAAAGCCACCCGTGGAGCCCTCCCGCCCCCACCGTGCTGGGGCAGCGTGGCCTGTGGACCCGTGGGGCTCTGTCCGCTTTGGAGGACACAGCTTTTCCTAATGGGACTTCTGCAGCCTGGCGTTCGCTGCTCCTGACGTTTCTGTGCCATTTATTTATATCGCTGCTATTTCCATGAAGAGTCAAAACTCCAGGGACGTGACCCAGCTCTTCCCTGTCCCTGGACCCGTGCTCAGGATGGGTTGGGTTGGCCTGAGGACCCGGTGCCAGCTGCCATGCAGGAGCATGTGGCAGGAGTGTCTCCAGGGACACCACAATGAGGGTCTCCATGTCCCCAGGGACACCACGATGAGGGTCTCCATGTCCCTGGGACACCACGATGAGGGTCTCCATATCCCCAGGGACACCGCGATGAGGGTCTCTGTGTCCCCAGGGACACCATGATGAGGGTCTCCATGTCCCTGGGACACCACGATGAGGGTCTCCATATCCCCAGGGACACCGCGATGAGGGTCTCCATGTCCCCAGGGACACCATGATGAGGGTCTCCATGTCCCTGGTGACACTGCGATGGGGGTCTCCATGTCCTCAGGGACACCACAATGAGGGTCTCCATGTCCCCAGGACACCACAGTGAGGATCCCCATGTCCCCAGGGACACCTCAATGAGGGTCTCCATGTCCCCAGGGACACCATGACAAGGGTCTCCATGCTCCCACGGCTGTGCAGCGGTGTCCTCAGGGATACCCATGACAAGGGTCTCCATGTCTCCGGGGACATCGTGGTGAGGGTCTCCGTGTCCCCGGGGACACCATGACCAGGGTCTCCAAGGGACGGCCACCCCGCACGGGAGAGTGGGTTAAAGCACAGATGTGCCCTGCCAAAGCCTCTGGGGCTGCTTTTATCCCGGGAGAAGTTCTCCAGCCCGCAGCGGGCGATGGCGCAGGGGTTATTTCACTGCTTCGACTGCRGAGCGGCAGCAGCCGCCGCCGGAGCATCCCTGCTCCCCGCAGCCGCGACGGCTCGGGAAGCCGCGGCGCCTCCTGCCACCCGTCCCCGTCCCCGCTTCCCTCCACAGCTGCGGCCGCTCCGGGTCCCCACTGCCGGGGAAAGCCGTGACTGGAGCCTTCAGCCTGTTCAATTACTGTCAGTTAATGATGATTAATTTACAATTAAGGGCCTCTAAAGGGTAGTGTGTGTGTTAAATAAATATTGATATTTCATTTGTGGCCGCAGATATATTACCCCCATTGCAGGTGGTAGCGGCGCAGCCCAGCCCTCCGCACGAGGGGAGAACCGGCCCCGCACGCCTCCGAGCTGACCGCGTTTGCCAGGAAATTCGGGGATTGCCCGGTGCACGCGGAGTTCGCCCCTCCGGATCCATCTCAGTCGGGTGCTCTAGCTGTCTGGAGCCAGATGGGAATCGCTTTGTCTATGATACTTAAATATTAAGTCTAACTGCTTGGTCCCCTTTCCAGGAGGGGGGTGCTGGGAGCCGGTGATTTTCCTCTTGCATAGTCCCTAATTGGCCTTGTAAAATAAGAAAACTGTCCAGCGCCTGTTAAAGTTTTATTAGCAGCCGGGCTACTTAACAAATTAGTCATAGGGCGACGCACGGCTGAGTCTGGCAGGTCCGTGAAACCGACTTCTGCAGTGCAAACGTGGTGGTTGGGGCTGGCCAGCTCTGCTGGGAGGCGCTGGGAGCTGCTGGGAGACACTGGGAGGCACTGGGAGCTACTGGGAGGCACCGGGAACTGCTGGGAGGTGCTGGGAGACACTGGGAGGCGCTGGGAGCTACTAGGAGGCACTAGGAGCTACTGGGAGGCACTGGGAACTGCTGGGAGGCCCTGGGAGCTGCTGGGAGGCACTGGGAGGCCCTGGGAGGCACTGGGAGCTGCTGGGAGGTGCTG
>NW_020447408.1:520001-534141 GCF_003343035.1 Apteryx rowi | reverse complement strand
CTGGGAGCTACTGGGAGGCGCTGGGAGCTGCTGGGAGGCACTGGGAGCTTCTGGGATGTGCTGAAAGGCACTGGGAGCTGCTGGGACATGCTGAGAGGCGCTGGGAGCTACTGGGAGGCACTGGGAGCTGCTGGCAGGTGCTGAAAGGCACTGGGAGCTGCTGGGANGTGCTGAGAGGCGCTGGGAGCTACTGGGAGGCACTGGGAGCTGCTGGGAGCTGCTGGGATGTGCTGAAAGGCACTGGGAGCTGCTGGGAGGCGCGCATGGAGCATGCTCCCCTTCCGGAGACCTCTCGACCGTCCTGCCTCGACGGGAGCAGGACACTCGGCTTGCTCCGAAGCGCCTGCCTGCTCGGCACAGCACCCGGAGGCCTTGTTAGGAGCGGGCTCCCTGCCTCCGGTTGTTAGGAGAACATCAATTACTGCCTAACTTGCTCTCCCAGAGCAGGAGCAAAGAATTTAACCTGCCTTGAAAGCCCCAGAACATCATTAAATGACCCAGAGCGCAGATCGTGCAGTACCCTGAGCCGCACGTCTGACATCGTCTTGCTGCAAGAACTGGCTGTGTCAAAAACATTTTCCCAGCAAAAGGCAATGCCCGGCTGAGCCGTGTCCTCTCCTGTTTTGCCCCTCTTTTGCTCGTCTCCCTGCAGGCTGTTCTGGATGCGGCTCAGGAAATCTCACATCAGGACTTCTAATTTCCCTGGATATGCCCTGTGTTTGTCAGCACAGTTTTGGCCGTGCCCTGGGGTCTTTCCGGATGCCGCGCCGTGCAGGGCCGGGAGGGCAGAAGCTCCCGGTGCCCTCCGTGAGGGCAGCGCTGCAGCGGCGAGGGGACGAGACCTCGCTCTGGTTAGAGGCTTTGGTGCGGTTGGAGGCTTTGGCCCGGGCTTCTCCAATGAGCCCATGGTTTCCTGTCGCCGGCGTCGCTGTCCCCGTCCCGTCTCGTTACACAGCCGAAGCGCTCCTGCTGTCGTGGCTGCATCAGCCGTGTCCTGTGGGCGCTCGCCGCATCGTTCAGCGTAGCTGGTTGCGTTCTGCAGCTCGTTGTTTCAGGACTTGAAGCACAACGTTTCCGTTGGTCCAGAATTTTGTCATTTTCCTGCCCTGTCGTACATGTCTAAGTTTTTCCTTGTGCCGGAGTGTTCTCTGACATCTGTCTGACTTTTCTGTCTATAATGAGCATGCTCTCCAAGATGTATTTTTCTGCAAATCTTTTATCAGTTAGTTGTTAGCTATAAGGGCCTCCACATTTTCCAATTTTATGACTATTTTTAACTTGCGCCTTTGAAGCATTTGTAACTGCTTTTGTTGGTATAGAGATGGCTATCTGTATGTTCTCAATATCCACGTCAAAATCCAAATGAAGCTTCTAGAAAGTCCTTCATGCAATGTGTCACAGACCAACCAGTTAGAGCACATCCAGGAGCTGGGGAGCCCCGAGCTGAGAACCCGCCTCAGCCGAGACCTCGCGGGCAGACGTCTCCGCCACCCAGGTGCACCCGCAGCGGCAGCTGGTGCCCAGGACCCGGCGCTCTCGGGGCCCGGCTGGGCTGGGCGGTGGAGAGGTGCCATCCCCACGGCCGTCCGCGGCGTCCGCGGGGGCTTCAGCGCCGCCGGGCAGGTGGGAGCCGGCACAGCAGCGTTGGACCGAGGGAGGGTACGGGAACCGGCACRGGCAGAGGAGGAGCAGGAGGAGCAGGGGCCGGCAATGATTAGAAGCACTGGCAAGAAGTGGAGTCATCTCTTCTGTATTATTTTTCTCCAGACACACATCTAATGTAGCTGCTGCCGTCCCATAGAGTCGGCTGCTCAGGTTTGCCGTCCATGCTGGGCAAACCCGCACGGAAGGACACACTCGGAGGCTCTGTGCATCTTCCCACACAGCATGGAGTGACGTCCACAGCCCTGAGATGATCTTCTTTTAGTTCCTTCAGGTTTCTCAATGCCTGGTACTCAGGAGTCCAGAAAAACCTCTGAARGTGGTGCAATCCACCACGAAATGACTGAAGGCCACTTCACCGTGCACCAGAGCCAGCAAGTCCCAAATGCTGGAGCTCAACAGGGATTTCCATTGCAATGTGGTGCCCCTCTGTCCCATCTGTGGTTCCTTTCCACATGTAGGTGGTTCAGGAGGCAGGACGATGGTCCTGCCCCAGTCGAGCCAGGTCCCAGACAGCATCTGGGTGATCCCCTCTCTGCCAGCACATTCCCTGGGACTCCCCACCGCCACCCTCTTGCCAGGAACTCCTCTCCCTTCTCCTCTGCAGTGCGTTTCTTGGAGGCAGGCTCACAAAAAGAATATTGTCTCTGGCTTTCTCTTTTATTTGAGGCATGTATTTAAAATGATGCTTTTGTTCCAAATGAATGAGTTGATTCATTCAGAAGTGCAGTTTCTGTTTTTGAATCAGCAGAGCTGTTTATGCTCATAGTGTCCATAAAAATGTTATTTTAGTCCTGACACTGATGCTTATGAATAAAATTTAGATCTCATTCAGAAGTACATTAGCTGTAGCTATTTGGCTTCTTGTTAAAGCATTAATTTTTATTGAGAAGAATACATTGCCAAGCAGTTCCTTCTCCATCTTGCAGCAAACTAAGTATCTCCAAGTGCAGACTTCAGTAAGATGAAATTACAGCACGTGCCCCTCCTGCTCTGGTACTCACTGGTCTAAAGATTCAATTTGTGGCTGGTTTTGTTCTTCAGCTGGGTGGCGATGGGAACTTCCCAGTTACGTTGTACTAACACGAGAGGTTGGAGCAGATGCATCATTGATCAGGAAGAGGCTTTCGTGGGTCTGCTCCAGCCATCAGTGCGCTGGCACTGCATTACTTATTCATGAAGGGCTGGATGTTGGGGGTACTGGAGCCAATTAGCTCTCTCATGTATTTATTGCACTTTTTTGCTTGAAGCAAGCTGTTAAATGTCAAAAATACTTTAGCATTTTAGCAGAAAGTTAATTTTTTAATAGATTCCACCTACAAAAAAGAGCTGACTGGCAGAATATTAAACTTGGGGAGATTTATTTTTAATCCTTGCCTCCAAACAGCTTGAGATAACCATTTCTGCATTGCTACTGGCTGATGAGTGCTGCTGTCCCTTGCCCGTGCTCCTCCCTTGGTGCCATTGCAGCTGCGGCCTCTCACATCCTATTAACCTCGCCTGCAGAAGGGACGCCTGGCCCAGCCAAAGCATTAGTCCTCGTAATTAGCAGCGCTGCCGCTCGCAGCCCCGCATCCTGTCCTGCTCCTGTGCTGGCCCTGGCGGGGCRGGATGCTGCTGCCGGGTCTCCCCACGTTGCTGGGCTGGCGGTGCCACGCTGCCGCCTGCTCCCGCGGCCCCGGAGCATCCTTAGAGCTGCGGCACGCTCACCTCCTGCAATATTGCCGGCCCCACCAGCCGAACCCAGTGAGCCCATGGACCTGCTCTGCAGGCGTGTTGAAGCGAGGGTATTGCACACATCTTAACCGAGCGGAATGGTTTTGGCCTCAATTACTGCAAAAGGTAGCAACTCGGAAGGAGGTATTAGGGGCATTAACCTTTGTGGCGGTCCCACTGATTGCCCTTGCGGGTAACGCTCCTGATCGGCTCGCTCCTGCGCTGCCTGCAGCTGCGCAAGGGTCTCCCGCAGCCGGTCGTGCGTGCGGAGCAGGCGGCGGGCGCCCGTCCGGGGGAGCAGCGGCGGCACGGCCGCGCACCGCCGCTCGCACCGCCGCTCCTTTCAGGTCCAATTTCCAGGCCAGGTAGTGTCAGTCCGCTCTGCAGGTCAGTAGTAACTTTCCGCTGCCAGATGAAGCAATTAAATCACTGCTCAAGTACACTTGCTTCTGAAAACTAAGGTGACTCTATTTTTTCTCAATAATATAATGAGTTATTTTGAGTGATGCTAGATTTAATGGGTAAATCAATATGTGTATTTAGTGTTAGGCTTTATTTTAGCACTAAGTGACACGAGATAAGCAGTCTTAGAGAGCGTTAATTGGTTTGTGTTTAGCATTTACACTAATCAGAGTGTGCGGCGCTGCCCAGGGCTCTTCAGCACTAGTAATTCTGTTTATCCAAACCAGGAATTGTTTGCTCTATTGACTGGAGTGGAATCACTCTGTTTTTCCACCTCCCTGAATGCTGTACCGCCTGTGTGAACCCRGCACCGAACCTGGCTGGAGCAAGACGGCGCAGCGGAGCCGCATGCGCAGGGCCGGGGGCTGGTGGCGCGCTGGCCAAGGGAGCACGAGCAGGCGCCCGCGGGGATGATGTCACCGCACCGGGACTTCGGCATTGCAAGGAAACAGCATTTATTTGCCCTCGTGGCTGGCAGGCTCCTCTGCCCGTGTCTCGGTGGTGTGCACGAGCTGAGATGAGCCCCCGTTCCCTCTCTAATTTGCTGCCTGCTGCTGCCCAGGCGGAGCTGCCGCCGGGCCGTTCATCCGGCGAGCCCGCGGGTCCGCCCGGCTTCCCGCGCCAGGTCGCAGCACTCTGTCGCCAGGAGCCGAAAGCAGCAGGTGGGGTTTGTCGGATGAAGATGGAGGCACGGGCTCCGCCGTGCCGCCGGGGGGATCCTGCGCGGCTCGGCTGGGCTCCACCGCGCTGGGCGTGTGGGCACAGTCAGGGCAGAGGCTGCAGGCTGGGGGGTGCAAACCTCCYGCCGTGCCGTGCCGCGTGGTGACCTCACTCTGCCACTGCCCCATCTTGCGAGCACATGTCTGGGGAAGAGCTGGCAGTGCCCGCCGGTGCAGGAGAACATCCCGAGAGCCAGCGCGCTTGTGCCCTGCTGGTGCGGGAGAGCATCCCRAGAGCCGCCGTGTTCGCACCCCACCGGTGCAGGAGAGCATCCCAAGAGCCGATGTGCTTGCGCCCCGCCGGCGCGGGAGAACATCCCGAGAGCCGCCGTGCTCACACCCCACCGGTGCGGGAGAGCATCCCAAGAGCCGATGTGCTCGTGCCCCGCCAGCACGGGAGAGCATCCTGAGAGCTGCCGCGCTCACGCCCTGCCGGCGCAGGAGAGCATCGGAAGAGCTGCTGCGCTCATGCTCGCTCCCAGCCCTGCCGCCACGGCTGGCCCCCACGACCCTGCCACCACCACACTGCTGCTTCCTTCCCAGCACCTGGCGCTGTTTTTTCAATAGAGTTGGTTTTGGATCATTTAATTTTTATCTAAACATTTGCTTCCCAGCTGTGTTGGACAGCACGGCTCTGGCTTTCAGGGCCGGCTCCGAGCCCCTGGAAATAGAGTTATCGCTCAGAGATGCTGGCAGCCCGTCTGCCGCTGGAAACGGCCTCCTGCGCCACTTGCGGGGTCCTTGCAAGCTGCAGACCCAATTTGCTCTCTGTTCCCAAATACCTTCTCCCTCCTGGCAGAGGAGGTGTGTTTGCAGACGCCGGCGGCACACACAGAACTGCTGTGCCGTTCCCCCGGCAAAGACAGGTTTTCATGGGGAGGTCGGGTGCACCGCAGACCGATTCATCCTCTTGGCTGCTCTGAGCCGCACTGAGCGGCAGAACAAGATGAAATCACTTTTATTTTACAAAGCGGTATCTTTTTGATTTCTGCCAAACAGACTCTCACAGCGTGGCTGTGCCCCTCAGGCGCCGGCAGCCAGGAGGGCTGGTGCATGCCCGCAGCCAGCGCAGCCCATCTTGCCCGTGCCGGGGGCTGCGGCAGCGCGGTGACACTCCGCGGGATGGACATTAAATCACTCCTGCGAGGGAACGTGAAGGGATGTCGCTCAGCTCTGCTGCTCCGATTGCACTGACTGTGTGATCCGAGTCAGAATGAGAATCATAAATCTTGATTATTCTCTGTCTCAGCTGATTTGAACCAAATGCCTTGGACAGGGATATAGTTCACATCCCGCTGAAAACTGCAAAAAAACTGATTAAATGTACAAACTGATATAAATAGCACTCTATCTRTGTTAATGCCCAAACTGTCACTGCTCAGGGAGAGCGGATGCTGCATGGAGGTGCTTTCGTCCCAGACCAGAACAGCTCCCCGGATATTTTTGGAGGCTGCTTTCTCCCTGGTTCCATTTATTTCGGTACTTTGTTCCTCCAGTGCTGGCTGTTATTATGATGCCGTCAATTACAGATGGCATCGCTGATTCTGATTGCACTTCGCTTACAATTAAGCATCCTATAGAAAAATGGAAATGCTGGGTCATTAACATAAAGTAATAATAAGGTAAACCATTCAATTATGGAGGAAAAAACATTTTGAATAATAAGGATATTGTATGCCTAAAAGACATTCAGATGCCAGTGTATTACCATTTTTGCATACATAATAAATGAACTTAAACCCCAAAATAATCAGCACGCGCATGTAATAAATAACTGTGCCCTCAGTGGCAGCCTGGCTGGCATCACTCGCTCCTGGGTGGGAAGAGCCGCTCCTGCTGGACAGAGCGGGCTGCGGGCCGGGAGCGGCGATGCCCTGTCCCCTGCAGCGCCTGGCACGCGTTTCGTGGGGGCGTCAGCAGCCAGACGGGACGAGCGTTTGCATGTGTCTCGTTGGGCTAAGTGAAAAGCGGGATGTTTTGTGCTGGAACAGCGGAGGGATTCCTGCAAATGGAAAGGTCTGGCCGGCTAAAGCTATTGGGAAGGATGCGGGGTTGGCACCGCTTCCCTGCACCCCCTGTCCCCAAGGACAYGTCTCCGGGGCGTCCGGCTGCGGGAGCCCCCTCGCCCCCGTCCTGCTCCCTGCCGGCACCCAGTGCAGCCGCTGCAGTGGTGGCACCAGGGTCCGCGCTGCCCCGTCTCCTCTGCAGCCGGACCCGGGTACGTAACCGCAGAGACCTCGAGACGCGGGAGGGCTACGCCTGTGTGCGGAGCCGGAGCTCCTCTGGCAGCACTTCCCGCTGTTCCCATGGAGGGGCGGGAGCCTCCTCCCCGGCGCCCGGCCCCTGCTCCGGCCAGTCGACCTCTTGGGCAGCTTTGCTCCTCCGTTGTCCTTCGTAACTGCGCCTGTCCTAGCTGGCGATGGCTCTGCTATTGCACGGCTTTAGGATAACATCCAGAAACAGCTGAAGAGTGGGGTTTATCTACTGTTTTTCCCTGAAAAGCTTTTAGCATGATATAGCAGCAGTGCTTTCACTTAGGCAGCCATTATTTCCAGGGTTTTTTTTTCTGGTAGAAGTAAATTTTCCAGAAGATGAATCCGAATTCCTCATGATGTAGATCCATATTATTCCTTCTCTGGAAAGGCCCATCCCTGGGGAAACAGGAATGGTCCAAATTGCCCAACTGAGTCAAATCAATATTGAGAGTGGTTTGGACAGTGCATCTTGTTCTCACGTCCTCAGCTGTGTTGTTTCCATATTAAACGGCCCTTCCAGGCGCTAAAGCCTGCAACAGCAGTGGCAAATGGTGAGGGTTATTGCAGCTACGGCTCAGCAGTCAGGCGGGCAGAGCCGTGCAGCCGCGTTGCTGCCTGCCCGGCCGTGCGCAGCCCGCACGGCCGCCCGGGATCCAGGCGGGAGGCTGGCGAGGCTGCGGGCGCCCGGCGCCCTCCCGCTCCCCCTCCTGTCCCGGTCCCGCTGGGACCGACCCTCCCTGGGAATCGCGCCAGTGCCAGCACGGGGAGCGCAAGCGGGGCCCGGTGCTCCGGGCCGGTCCAGTCCGGCCGGCAATGGTGGTGCGGTGCACGCTGGATTTGGCTTTCCTCAAAGACTCACAGTGCGGTTTGATCGTTGTATTGTGGAATTTTTCCGCTGACAGGTTTTCATCCCGCTGTAGCTGTACTTGTCCTTTCCAAGCAGATGTGTAGAAGGCACTCCACCCTGCTCCTGTTCCCGGTCTGTTGTTATCCGGAGTCATTTCCATACGGAGTGGCAGCACGAGCATCCATGGAGAGGGCTGATGCCAAGTGGACAGGCTGAGCTGGAGCATGACTCCCAAGGATGCGTGGGAACAGCTGCCCCGGGCTCCGGACGACCGGCGCCTCGCGGGGCCCACGGGGACCCGCTATGGGGACACCCAAACGCTTTTCATAGCTGGTTTATATCTGTCTGCTCATTAGCTTTAAAAGCTGTTCTTTCCCCGCGGGTCTGCCTGAGAGCCAGGCTCAGAGAAGAGCAGGTGCCTCGACTCGAAAGCCCGYGGGCAGCAGGGCAGGACCTGCCAGGGCTCCGTCAACGAGACCCTCTGCCTAGGCACACGYGAGAGACCGGGCGTTCGGGCGAGTGCTACCTGTGACTGTGATTGATTAATACATTAATTAAATCTGCTCGACGACTCCGAGCTATGCCCAATGAACGACGTCGCACCACTTCGGTAGAGTACAGTAGTGAGAATTAGTCAAAATTATTTTGACTGCAGTGAGGTTAGAAATACACATTTCCAGCCTTTTGCACTACCTCTTTCATGGCTGCGTGCTGAACCATAATAAATTAAATGTTAAAATTGGACAGATCAGGCCAAATTTATCCCTGGTAAAACAATGTCATGCCGAGCACGTATCCCCATCCGGCAGAGCTGGGATTGCTTTGCCCAAAGCTCGGCGATCTGCYGAGGGCTGCGTCTCTGCAAGTCACCTGAGGCGCTGTGTGCGCTCGGGGAGATGCCAAGCGCTTGCAGCCACACTAGGAGCCTGCCAAGCTTTTGTGGTTGTTTGTGGTTGATTTTTAGCTGCTGGCACCGGCCAGGCCACTCACAAATCAGGTCGCTTCTGGCTGTTGTGGCTGCTGGCGCAGAAGCCAGTGGTGGAGGCTCTCCGGCAGGACGACGCTTCCCAGGTGCTGTGCGCGGTGCAGTCAGATGGGCAGGGGAGTTCAGCAYGAGGCAACAGCCGTATCCTGGAGGAGATCCACTCGAGGAAAGAACAGCAGAAAGCAAGATTTAGCATTAAGATCATAATTTCAGATTGCATTGTGCTAGCATCAACAATCTATATCCGTGAAAGTCTTTGGGGAACACAACAATGTAATAGGTACCCAAGCCAGCCTGAATAGCGAGGGTTATTTTTAATTGCAGCTGAATGGGTCTCACCTTGTGATGTCTGTTCACAACGCGTTGCTGGATTAACGTGGGTTCCATAGTTGCTTCTGCTAAAAGACTTTAATGGATCAGCTTAGTTCTCTGCCCATGATTATAGCGTTCTTACCCGCCTATCATGCCGGAGCCAGATGGTCCCAGTGAAACCAGAGTGTATTTATATTTCCGTCTGCTACTCAGCCAGCTGCCCACTGATTTTGTTGCATACTGGTAGGAGGAGAGGAGCCTTCCCGGGTGAAGTTCACCCACCTTTTCCCCTAGCTGGTTTCTCCCCCCAAACTGCGCGCGAGGAAGCACAGCCGCTCTCCCAGGCGGGGCTGTCGGGAAGGCTTGCCCGGCTGCGCGGGGGGACGGCCGCGCTCCTGCCGCGGGGCAGTGCCAGGCTGTCTCCTGGCCGGGGCTCAGCCTCTTCCCAGGGCGCGGGGATATTCTCAGTCCTGTCGGCGATGAGAGCCATTAGGAAGGTACAAGTACTAAAGAGATCCTGAGCGATGCCTATAAAACCTCTGAATCCCTGACAGAATCGATAGCAGACTCTCAGGAGTAACTTCTTATCCAGGCCAGCTTATGCACATGCCAATGAGCCGTTAAAGATTTTACATTTGGTGGAGACACAGAATCCCTTTCTTTGCAGTCGCTGGGCCCTGGACGGGGCGTGATGGTGAAAAATCGCTTTGGGAAGAGGCTGTGCTCCAAAGGCTTCGTGCCCTGCTTCCGGGAAGGGCTCGAATGCCGCTGGCAGCATCCTGCCCCAGCCGTGAGCCCTCTGGCGCGAGCCCCACGGCATGGGCAGAGCCCCACGGCGCAGGCAGAGCCCCACGGTGCAGGCAGAGCCCCACGGCGCAGGCAGAGCCCCATGGCGCAGGCAGAGCCCCACGGCACAGGCAGAGCCCCACGGCATGGGCAGAGCCCCACGGCACAGGCAGAGCCTCCCTCCGGCTGCGGGAGCACTGCGGTGGTCCTTGGTACCTCGCGGCAGCGCAAGCACAGACCCCATCCGCATGCGTGCGGGAAGCGGAGGTGGAGGAGCGCGGTCGGCAGCCCGGGGCTCAGCCCCACGCAGGGAGCCATGCCCCACATTCCCGCAGTCCCCGTCCCTTGCGAGCGGAGGGTCCCCGGGCGGGCGCCGTGCTGCAGCCGGGCCTCGGCGGGCTCCTCAGCTGCTCCCGCAGCCCCGAAGCGGGATGGTGCCTCGCACGGGCGAAGCACCTGTTGCAGTGGCRCGGCCGTCTCGGGCCAGCATCAGAGCTGCGTACCCCAAACTGCCGTTTATGTTTGCTTCCTCTTTGGGAACTTTGCTATTGACACGATTTCAAATTCGTCATTCCGGTTACCATAGCAACTCAATACTTCCATTCTCTGATCATATCAGCTTGCAGTTAGTCAACACGATGTTAGCACCTTCGTTGTTATGGCAACAAAAGACCATTCTCCATCGCTTTGCTGACATTGTTGAGGGAAGGAAGGGCTCCAGACCGGAGGAGAGGGGAGCGTGCAGGGGAGCACACAGCAGGAGAGGGGAGCGCGCAGGGGAGCATGCAGGAGAGTGGAGCATGCAACAGGAGAGGGGAGCACGCAGAGAAGCACAGAGCAAGAGAGGGGAGCATGCAGGGAAGCACACAGCAGGAGAGGGGAGCATGCGGGGGAGCACGCAGCAGGAGAGGGAAACACACAGCAGGAGAGGGAAGCACACAGCAGGAGAGGGCAGCACTCAGGGGAGCACGCAGCAGGAGAGGGGAGCATGCAGGGGAGCGTGCAGGAGAGTGGAGCATGCAACAGGAGAGGGGAGCATGCAGGGAAGCACAGAGCAGGAGAGGGGAGCATGCAGGGAAGCACACAGCAGGAGAGGGGAGCATGCAGGGAAGCATGCAGCAGGAGAGGGAAGCGCACAGCAGGAGAGGGAAGCACAGAGCAGGAGAGGGGAGCATGCGGGGGAGCACACAGCAGGAGAGGGCAGCACGCAGGGGAACGCACAGCAGGAGAGGGGAGCGTGCAGCAAGAGTGCGTGGCAGGAGAGGCGAGCGTGTGGCAGCCCTGCTGTGAGGCTGCCGGGCACTCGTGGGCCCCAGCTGCTCCTTCCTCTCCTGACTGCAGCAGGAGCCAGGGTGGCCCCTGCTCYGGCTGCACACCCTGGTCCTTGGCTCCCAGAGTCCTGCAGAGCCCGGGGAAGCTCGGCAGGGACGTGGCAGGAGAGGGGGCCCGCACAGAGCTGATGGCTTGACAAACTTTTGGAGAAAGGAAAGCTGCTTTTCCTGCAGAGGTAAAACAGTGGTCCTGGGTAGCCCTTAGTTTCTGGACAGTAAATTGGACAGTGCAGGAGCAGAGCTGTGGTCGCAGGGTGGATAAGCCTGTCCGGTCTCTGCGGCAGGATGGGGACTGACGCCATCCTGCGCAGCGTGACACTTTTCCGTGGGGCTCCCAGGGGGATGTTTGTTCTCTTCCAGCCCCCTCTGAACTGGCACCACTTCTTTCAAATGGAAACATATGAGTAACCAAAAGCTTTTTCTAAAGTTCTTTACAATTTGTTTAATGTTTTTTAAAACATATGTGCAAGCCATTTGAATGAGAGCAGTGTGAATCTATTAGGCAGCGGCAGATGCAAGTTTTGTATCCCTTATTAGAAGGGATTGGATTCTGAGGTTTAGTGATGTGCAAAGGATTGGACTTTAGAGAGATTAAAATTATTTTCAGCGTTAAGCACAATATTTCTAAGCTAATGCACTCAGTCTTGAATATAGATTCACAGACCAAAAAGATTATAAAACATTAAACCTATGTAAATTTATGTTTGAACAAATTCAACAAGAGATTTGACTTGGGGGCTTACAGCAAATAGGTTCTGTTTTTAATGCATATTGCAGCCTTCAGCTGCAATGCTGTTCTCCCCTTGAAAGTCCCACGCCTGCTGAATTACTGGCAGGTCACAGTTGACAGCTCAAGCAATTATATGAGAATGTGTTAATAATGAAATGGAAAATGACTGCATGTTTGTCTTTTCTGAAGACAAAAGCAGATGTTTTCTGCACACTGAAGAGCAGCAGAGATGGTGATGCTGCCACAGCACCCGGCCATTGCCTCTCTGGACCGCAGTCATGGGCACGTCAACGTCCTTCTCTGCAGTTCTCYGAGCTCTGGGAGCTGCAGTGAACTTTTTCTCTTGGTGGGAACATGAAAATGCAGTTAACAAAGACTCCTTTTGAGTGGGATTGCAGGAAACCTGCAACATAGTGAGCAAGCTGCCTACACAGAGATAAATGACAGCTGTGACTGAAGGAATAAACAAGATAATCTGGATTTAAATAAACCGCAAGGGGCTTTTGGCAAATTCGCAAATTTATAAAATGTATCCTTTGAAAATAAAGAGCTTGTCTGAAGCCAGCAGTTAAGAGCAATTACTGCAGCACGTTTTTCCAGTGAGGGCTTAGAGCTGGCCTTTGCCCCGATGGAGGAGACGGACAGACGGGCTGCCCTGCAGAGCGGGAGACCTGGCCTGTGGGGGCAGCCAGCCGCTGCCACCGCGGGCTGCCAGAGGTCGGGACGGGCCTGGGAGGGACGTGGAGCAGCCCAGGCTCCTCGGCCGCCGTGCCACGGCCCTGGGAGGGGAGACGTGCCAACCGCCCCACCGCGCACCCACATAATACTTATTTGATCACCTGCTGGGGGTAGCAGGTAGTTGCTGGACCCAAGCCTGGGAAAGGCAATAAAAGTTTCATTTTGACATTGCACAACACGGAGATGCTGCTACCAGCGGTGCATGGCGTCCCCCGAGCAAAGGCTTCCTGCCGGCTGCGTCGTGCGCCTTCCCGCGGGAACTGGCGCGTGGACATTACCCGTTATGTCCATTACCCCATCGCGGATGTCGGTGGAGGCAGACAAGGGGCAGGAGGGTGAGCAGAGACCAGTGGCAGAGCCGCGAGGAGACGTGTGCCCGTCCAGTGCTCCGCTGCTGAGGCTGCTCTGCCCACGTATCTCGGGCAGGTCAGCAACGCGCAGTGCCTGGGATGGAAATCAGGACAAACGGTGCAGGAAAAGCCGGAGCGGGTCCCGGAGGCTGCGCCGTGCTCTCCAGGAGCGTTACGCGGAGCTCCGCAGCGGCTGCCAGAGGCGGTGATCCCGCATGCCACGTCCCACACGCTGCATCCTGCGTGGGAGCCAGCGAGCACCCGCGGCCGGCAGCGCCGGGCAGTTCCCGGCCAAGGAGCGTCCCCCGCACCGGGGTCCGGCTGCTCCACGCTCCTGCACCCGCCTGGTCCCACAGAGCCCCGGTGCTCTGCAGGGCCGGGGTGCAGGGACATTTCTTACCGCACACTGCCCTTTCCTGTGTCCTCCTTACAACCGTGCCGTAAGAGCCAAATCTCCTCCTCCTCCTCTTTTCCTCGATCACCAGTTCCCTGCTGTCTTTCCTCAGTGCTGACCTGTCTATCCATTCATCTTTATTGTGCATGGAATTAAACACAGTCCTTAAATGTGACAACACTTGCAGATTATTAGCTCTGCAATTTCTTGGCTCCTGTTTATTGTGATAACATCATCTGAAGGGGCTGTTTTAATTAATAGTTTGTTCGTTGTTCTTTCATAACCCCCTGGTGTGTTTGTTTTATATTTGAACATCAGCCACTGTAAGTTGCTCTAGCATGTTGTCTGAAGCATCCCCACCACGGAGAAAAGGCTTAGAGGCATTTTATTTTTGCAACAGTTTATTGAAACCATAATTTAAAATAAGAGCTAAGTAAGTTTAATATTAAAGGGAAGACAATCGTCTTGCCCTGGCCGTAGAGCAGAAGGGAGCAAAATACTTGTTGACAGAAGTGTCCACAAAGGGGCTTTTGCCACTGCATCTTGGTGCCTGGAAGAAGGGGAAAATCCCCGCTCCCAAACGACCGCCAGCCCCTGCCAGCTGTCAGGGTGGACAGGCATGCCAGGGTGGCTGCAGGACAGCAGCAGCATTTCCCTTCARTTCAGACTGATTTTCATCTCTTTTAAAGCTGTGTCATCTAAAAGCCCCAGATCACAGTCTCAATCCGTAATACACGGCAAACAAGGTGCAAGCACCGGGTCCCGGCGCCCGGTCCCGCGGCCTGCCTGGCGTGGGGTGCACGGCGTAGGGTGCACGGCGCCCGGTCCCACAGCCTGCCCAGCATGGGGTGCA